>NW_015113435.1:65669-73921 GCF_001443285.1 Poecilia latipinna | reverse complement strand
GGGGGGAGGGGGGGGGGGGGGGGGGGGGGGGGGGGGGGGGCGGACTGGAAATCCAACCTAAACCTTTGCAAATGTGGAACTCGCTGCTTCCCGACGCGTAAAGATGCGTCGTCTCTCGGTGAAGGCTGGACTGCGCTGTTGCCATCTTTTGTTCTGGAAATTCCGAGGCGTCATGACAAGAAATCTATGTCACTTTCATCGGGCTCCGTCGCTGCATGTCTCTGCTTCTCGTTTCATTTAGGTTTTTCTTCCCCCCCCCCCCAGGTTGATTCACCGTTATGCTTAAACGCGAAGAAGTCCTCTTCGATTTGTCATCGTTAGGGGTGGTGGGGTTGAAGGAGGGGAGGGGGATGGCTGCCTTTTTTGTATTAACTATGCAAGTGCAGTTGTTATTTGGCACTCAGCGCTGATGGGTGGATGATGTTTTTCAGGGATCTTTTCCAGGTGTGTGATGAGACAAAGAAACAAAGGATGCCTTAGAGAGGAGGTTGCCTGTACGCCTGGAAACCTCTTCAAAGCACACCACCAAATGGATCAAACGCCTCCCCCTGCCACCTCCAGATCATGATACTCGGCTGAAGCTATTCCACTACATTTATGATCCCTCCTCCATCTATGGCGAACTATAGCCATGCAGGGGACCACACCATCTTGCAGAATGTTTCTCCTCTTGCCACATTCCTCAAATTAACCTCCCTGGGTTTCATCATTGGAGTCGGTGTGGTAGGGAACCTCCTGATCTCCATCCTGCTGGTTAAAGACAAGAGCCTGCACCGGGCACCCTACTATTTCCTGCTGGACCTGTGCGCCTCGGATATCCTGCGCTCCGCTATCTGCTTCCCCTTCGTCTTCACCTCTGTAAAGAATGGATCTGTCTTAACCTACAGCATACTGACCTGCAAAGTGATTGCCTTCCTCGGTGTGCTCTCCTGTTTCCATACAGCATTCATGCTCTTCTGCGTCAGCGTCACCCGCTACCTGGCCATCGCGCATCACCGCTTCTACACCAAGAGGCTGACGTTCTGGACGTGCTTGGCCGTCATTTGCATGGTGTGGACGTTGTCGGTGGCCATGGCGTTCCCTCCGGTGCTAGACGTCGGGACGTACACGTTCATCCCGGAGGAGGACCAGTGCACATTTCAGCACCGCTCCTTCAGGGCCAACGACTCGCTGGGCTTCATGCTCCTGCTGGCGCTCATCCTTCTGGCCACGCAGCTGGTTTACCTCAAGCTCATCTTCTTCGTCCACGACCGCCGAAAGATGAAGCCCGTCCAGTTCGTGCCTGCCGTTAGCCAGAACTGGACCTTCCACGGGCCAGGCGCCAGCGGGCAGGCAGCGGCCAACTGGCTGGCCGGGTTTGGCCGCGGTCCCACCCCGCCTACTTTGCTGGGGATCCGACAGAATAGCAACGCAGCGGGCCGCAGACGTCTTCTGGTGCTCGATGAGTTCAAAACGGAGAAGAGGATTAGTAGGATGTTCTACATAATGACATTTTTCTTCTTGGCTCTGTGGGGGCCCTACCTGGTTGCCTGCTACTGGCGCGTGTTTGCCAGGGGCTCTGTGGTCCCTAGAGGGTACCTGACAGCAGCTGTGTGGATGAGCTTTGCCCAGGCCGGGGTGAATCCTTTCATCTGCATCTTCTCCAACAGGGAGCTACGGCGCTGCTTCAGCACCACACTCCTCTACTGTAGAAAATCCAGGTTACCGAGGGAACCCTACTGCGTTATATGACGGTTTTGCTGGGGGTTTTTACTCATCTATGTCTTGGTTACCCTGGTTTATCTTGATGTGGGCTCATCCCAGTTGTACAGCTCTTGTTCTACGCCCTTCCCCTTCAGCCTCCTGGTTTTCCCTTGCTCCTCCTTCTCACGGCCCTTCTCAGAGGGTGGAGGGTGGACTGCCGATCACGCGGCTCTGCGTGGGTGATTAAATTACAAAAAGTCCAATTGAACATGGAGACCGAATGGAATGGGAATATAGAGAAGGTATGGATCCCCTCCTATGTTTATGTTCTAGTAAACAGACCTTGTGGAAGGCCATGCCGATGCAGAAAAGCAAAAAGTTAAAAAAAATAAAAAAATTTTTTTTTTCCTTTGACAAAACGATGAAAACAAAACCTCTTGCTTTGGATCTTTCGAAGACGAGTTACTCTGTGATGTGTGAAATACAAAAATAAAAAAAAAAAAATAAAAAAAAAGATTAAAAAGTGAACTTGTAATGAAGAAACAATACCTCTCAAGGAATCATTGGAAATGTTTTACAGTTTAAGAGTTGCACTAAAAAGAAGATGTAAAGTTGCATTTCTTTGGTCGATGGTTGCCATCTGCATCGCAAGGACAACTTTTTTTCCTCTCTCTTTGTTTTTGTTCTCCTTCGGCGTAAACGATGAATGCTTTAATTTGCAACAGACAACACAATTGTCTTTACCGTACGTAAAGCAAAACTTGGTGACGTTGGGATACGCACCATCACAAGAGGACGAGATGGTTGTAATGTAAGTGGTTTCCTTTTCAATTTACCGGGCGGGCGGGCGTTACCGGGGGCGAGGGTTTACGATTTGTGGGTTTTGGGGGTTTTTTTTCTTTGAAGTTGCAACTTAAGACTAGAAATTATTTCTTGTAGTTTTACGATCCATATGTCCATAGTGTCTCGCATTGTTACTTTCTTAACTGATTTTACGAGAAAAAATAAAAGATGGAGCAATGTATGGGTTTGGAATTAAAAAAAAAAAGACTGATTTTTAAAAAAAAAAAAAAACAGATCTTGTGCTTAAAAAAAAAAAGACATTGAAGACGTAGTTTAACGTTTCATCATATCCATGTACCTAAACACTATCATATTGTGACAGTATTGCCGATGCCACTCCGGGTGTTCTTGCCTTAATGGTGATGATATTGTCATGTTTTTTCTTTTTCTTATTTCCATTCAGTCCTAAAAAAAATTTTATTTTTTTTTTAAATTTTTTTTGTAGATGCAAGGGGAGCTGTTTGTTTTTCTTTCTTTCTTTGTCACATCAGCGTGAAATGCATGTCCATTCTTTTAAAAGAAGCTGGTCCACTCCCATGAGCATCACAGGCCATACACTGAGCAGCCCATTTTTTATTCTGCAATGGTTTGCTACACCCCACAAAGTGCAGCGAGCACAGGGAGAGAGAGAGTGTGTGTGTGTGCGTGTGTGTGTGTGTGTGTTGCAGTGGATGTGTATTACAGCAAAGATGTGTGTGAGCTAGACAACCGTCACTTCAAGACCAGAGCCTTAGTATGAAATCTTGCACAATTTGTAAAAAACATAAAAGAAAAAAAAAAACTGAAAAAAGAAAAGAAAAAGACACTTAAGGCACACTGTCTTGTTTCTACTTTCCCTACATTTGCTCTCTACTGATTGTTTTCGATGACTTACTTTCTTTTTTTCTCTTGTGGCCATTTTAATATTTATTATGTATTCATTTTTGTATATTATAAATAGTGTGTCAGTATGTGAGTCTTTCATTTTGAAGTCCCGAATGTGAGTAACGGTTTCAGTTAGGATTGCATTTGCTGAAAGTTAACTGTGTAATCTGTTGCTTTTTTGGAAATAAAAGAAAGTATCAATTTTGAAAAAAACAAACAAAAAAAAAACAACTGTTTTTTTTCTTTTAAAATGCACGTGGCTGAGTGGAGACAATACAACATGGCTATATTAACCCTTTTTTTTTTTTTTTTGTGGAGTTGTGCTCTTTGATTATTTATGCTATGTTTGATGGTTTTCTGTGCCTTGGAAGTTGGGACTCGGAGTAGAGTCCCACTTGAGTTAAATTTGTTCTAGTTTCAACGTGAGGAAAACTGGTGGGATTTACTTATTGTTGTGGTGCTAGCTAGCGACATAGTAGATAGCTCCTTTAGCAACTTTGGTTTGGAAAGTTTAGCTGTGCTATTGTTACAATTTTTTAAAATCAATCCTTTTTTTTTCATGTCACTCTCTCAAAAATTATCATGAAAAAAATTGACACCCACGTCACCCATTCCAAAAGGTGAAACTTGTGCAGATATTAGATTTCTAGTCTTGAAATCTTTCTCCAGTCCTCAAAAGGCCGGTGGTCTGAAACTTGTAGATGCGTTCCTGGTCCAACATGCAATAATCAAATGATTAAACGACCTCCTCGGCATGCAGTCAAAATTATTTGATTAATTTGTTTCGAAGCAAAAATACGTCTAAAAAGACAATCACCGATCCTTGAGGGTTTGACACCGAGGTCCCCTGCTAGATCAGTGGCGTCCACAGTCAAATCTCAAATTGTCCTCCATGTTTTAATTCCTTCCTTGGTTCAACACACCTGAATCAAATGATTATTTGTTAGCAGGCCTCTGCAGAATTTTGACAATTTGTGCTTTTTTTCCACCATAAATCAAAGCCATTTGCATAAATAACAGTAGATGTCTATACAAATTACCATGTAATGCAACTAATGCACTAAAAAAAAACAAATACTCCAACTGATTAGCTGAGTTACGTTGGCTCTGAGTATCACATGTATGGCGTAAACTCATTTGTCTTTGTCCAAACTGAGTTTATTAACTTAGCCATCTACTGCAGGTAAGATAATTATTACTTGCATCCTCTCCAAAAGACCCCGCTTCGGGAAAAGCTCCTCTCTGCTTTACATGGAAATGTTTAAAACATCAAACATGGAGGGTAAAAAGCCTCGCTTTAAAGTGGGTTTCTAAGTGACTATTGCTGGTTGGCACTTCTACAAGGTTTCCATATGTATAATTTATGTGAGTGCTTTTTAAATATGAGCATAGCTTTCGCTCCAGTTTGTGTGGCACAACAGTACACATGCTGCGTCTTGCCGCTAAACGCGAAGTGGCTCGGACATCTAATGGAAATAATCTGCTTGGTTTGATCTCCCGGGTTTGCTCGCCCTCGCAGGTTGTCATTCTGTGTTAAAGAGGAACTCCAGTGAATTTCACATGACATACATGCAGCCACCATATGGAACAATGGCGCCCAATCACCCTTTAGCCGGGGGCCCCCGGAGCGGCGAATGACGTAGCAGTTTGTTTCAGTCTTTCTTCTTTTTTTTAAGGTCACATTGACTTGCAGCGGCACTGAAGATGAGCTGTAAAAGTATGGAAATGAGAACTGAAGAAATGAGTCAATTTAACATTTTCTTTAGAATGCATGTGCATTGGGGGTGAAAAACTTAGAATGTGTTTTTTTTTAGTTTTTTTTATTATTAGGGAATAAATGTAACTAAATGATAAAATAGAATTCTTCTGCAGAGATTAATGGTTCAGTTAATTGATAATTAACTTTTTACCCTTTGGAAAATAATTAACAACTCTTCCAGCCATGTTTAGTTATTGAGTGGCATTTCTAAACAAACAAAAAGTAATAATAATCTTTCTGCCAATGACAGAGCTGTTTTAAAAAAAAAAAGAAAAAGGTATGCTAACAATGGTGGTGAGATGGCTCTCCAGGGATTTCCACAATGTTCTTAAGGTTCTACTGAGGAGACAGTTGTGTTCAGAAATTTATGCAATGTCATTCATTTGTAGCTTGTGCATGTGAACCTCCATATTTTCTGACATGGGCTGCGTTCATACAAGAGGTCTTGATGCTTAATTTAGATTTTTTTTTTTCCTTAAATCTGTTTTTTTTTTGTTGTTGCTATGCGTACCTGTGAATGATACACCTGTGAAAACGGTCCACGTCCCCAAAGCGACCCGCATGCGCAGAAGAGGACCGCCGACGTCACGCGGCAGCGCATCGCTTACCGCCCTGACGACGGATGGAGCCGCTAAAGGGTCGATTTTAAAGTTTGTTCAGCAACGGGAGTCGACGGTCGCGTCACAAGACCACAACAACACGAGGGGAGATAACGTGTTAGTCATTGTCTCCCCTCAACGATGGAGACTTCTTTCATCTCACGTTAATGACATAACAGCCGGATAAAATGCAACTCGACAGTTCAGACTGCAGACGCTTTGAAAACTTTCGGGTAAGATAACACTTTTTGGAGGGTCGAAAAGATTGGAATTGGGTCGTTCAGACCAAACCTGTTGTGTGTCAAAACATCTAGCTTTGTCAAATCTTCAACCAGTTAAATTCACTACCTGTGGTCAGTGACACCAGTGCTTCAGCATGTACCAGTTCATGAAAGGCTCTAGTCTCCTTGGTTGTTTCTGCTTCTGATGTTTTGGAAGACTTGGTTCCGCTGGAATATTCTTGACTGCATAGCTTCTCTACTTGTGATTTTTTTTTTTTTTTTCAAAGTCATTGTATTTCGTTCCCGATGACTAAGACCAACACAATAAGACGGACTCTAAAGCTTGAACAATATAAGGTCATGCTGCCATATTCTGATTTTTTTTTTTAATCCACATAAACTCAATTCACAGCAAACATATCCTGTTATTCACCCCAAGAGTATGTATGAAGTTTAATATTAGCGTTTTGGTGCCCAAAAATGTCCAAAAAGTCATAATTTATTCAATAAAACCGGTCTTTGGAAATTATGCCGTTTTAATCTCAGTCGGTATTCATTTTAATTCCAAGCCTCCAAAGAAGCCAGATCAAACTATTAGGTATCGGTCTAAAAAAAAATTAATTTGGCGCTTTTTTTCCACCAAATATTACCTTTTAGGAATATTTCTTTAGATTCACGAGGGAGATAAAGGCTGATCTTTGACCGTTTGCTCCACTTATTCAAAGTGAGGAGGAAATTTCACTACTTAAGGCCGTGGCACGAGTTTAACATCTCACTGATGCATATTTCATTCTCATTGAGCACATGCAAATTAGCAAGCGGTGTCACTTTTGAGCACTGGCCCATTTTCTGGCATGTTGATTCGAGTGCCCCAGTAATTCCCTCTCTCTCTCTGTGTCACTCTCTCTTTCCCTCTTTCTCTTTACATCTGAGGAAAATATGACAGGCAGAGGTGACGGCATGGCTTGAAAGCTGTCTGAACCGCTTTTCTCCTCCGAGGTACCTTCTCTTCCGAGAAACGGGGAGGTACATTTCATTCACAATCGAAGCAATTACCGACCGACCGACTGCTTGATTTCAGGCACACGTGTTTAGATTACGGCAGACGGAAAACACGATAATCACGCTGGATGTAATTTTCATTTAATGCTCAGAAAACTATTCAATTAGGTTTTTTTTTTTTTTTTTTTTGGCTGCCTATGAATAATCAAGCCACGTCTTCTCCGGTTCCCTTCCAAGATTGGCGCACGCAGTCGGAGAGATTTTTTTTTTATTTCTAAGAATGGGTTAAGAACAATAGAACACGCCTTTGTGTTATGTTTATTATCAATACCATCTGGCGACTTGCAAACATATTTTCATTTGGAAATACAAGAAGAAGAAAAGGCCTCATTGAGTTTGTTTAATCGCACGAAACCCTAATTAATGAGCAGTAAGTGTCCATGACAACAAGCTTTCAAAAATGGGAATGAAATGAAGTGAATAACTTAATCTTTTGAAAAGCTATTTAGGGGGAAAAATAATAAAGAACTGCTTTCTGTGTTGTTGTTTTTTTTTTATCACTTCACTATGTGTTTAACCATTGGGGTTTGAAAATGCGGACTGGCCGATGTTCTTTGCACAGGAATTGAGATGTTTATCAGCAATGACTCGTGCGGACTTTGGCGTGAGATGTCTCCAAACGCTGCTTCTGTTTGACCTCCGTGATTAAGTGTTGTTGGGTTCGTAGCAGTGATTTCAGGAGCAAAACGGAGCCAATTGCTTTTTCTCTTCTTGGAGATGGAAAGTCTTTGAGGTGTGGCGCTGCAGTGGGTTTCTTGCCTAACTGGATTAGGGCTTTGAGGCTGATGTGTAACATCTGACTGACTACAGCCACAAAAAAAAGAGCTGGTAATGCAAAAAAAAAAAACAACAACAACAAAAACAAAAAAAACCCTAAAAAATAAATTAAATTTCAACTAATTGTCGGTCTTTTCCAATTTGGTTAAATTCCAGAGTAATTGAAGGTGATGACAGCACACAAATTACCAAAACATCTTGGATAATGCAAGCGAAGCCTGCATTAAAAACATGGTTTGCAGTAATGACTAGTGATCAAATTTCAATGTTTTATTATTGGGATTGTATGATGGACCGTAGAAAATAGTCCATACATTTACGCTGGGAAAAATGGTGATGGTCTGTCTTCCGAATCTTTTTGCAAATCAAAAAAAAAAAAAAAAAAAGAACAGCAATTTTTAAATTTCATTACATGGATCCAATTTACGACCTTAATTTGACTGG
>NW_015113435.1:59186-62498 GCF_001443285.1 Poecilia latipinna | reverse complement strand
AAAGAGGAAGGGTGCGTGTTCCGAATCTTTTTGGAAAAAAAAAAAAAAAAAAAAAAAAGAACAGCAATTTCTAAATCTCATTACATGGATCCAATGTACGACCTTAATTTGACTGGTCATTCTTCTACATAAACATGCTTTAATTTAAATAGCTTCCCTTGCTGCTGCTTAGGGTCACTGCGCTGCTGGACGTTAACCTCTGGCCCCAGCTTATTTTTTTTGTATATAATTTGACTTGTATTTAGCTTCGTGCATCTTCCTCACAGTATGACGCTCCTTATCCCACGTTTAACAGCCAGGCATGGTGTGTTCAGTGCAATGTGCAGTATTAGATTTCTGCCAAATACAGTGTTTTGTAATTGTGCTAAAAAGTTCCACTTTGGTCTAATTATTTGCACAGATTGCCTTCTTCCACATGTTTACTGTGTCCCCAAAATGCCTCGTGTTGAACTGAAAAGACCATAAGAAATCCCCTAGCTTTAAATATTAACCGATTAAACTGTAAAAGAAGCATCAAATGTTTTTTTTCTTCCTGCATATTTAAACGTGTTTTTTTCCCTTCCCTAGTAGAATTATATTCAGTAGTTGGATCATTTCTCTGGAAATGTGCTGGTGCCTTTTTTTTTTTTTTTTTTTTGATTCCCTTTATTCTTAAGTGTGTCACTGGCATCTCATCAATATAAATGAATGTAAGATGATGAATGCCAATTCTCGCATGTTTGTCATTCATAAGAACAATGATATCCCAAAGTGGAATCTGTGGGGAAAGAACAGAACATGACACAGAATATTTACTACTGATGGTACCGGTTAACAACATTTGAGAATGTATGGTGGAAAAACAGCGCTCGGTTTGTTAATTGTCATTCATTTCTGAATTAACATAGCTATGCGAGGTTATCATTTTTGTAATTTTCAAACAAAAAATTACCTCTTTTGTTGTTGCTCTGTAGACCAAGATTGTACATGTTTTTGAGACTGCATTGCATTTCCAGGGAGACATTTTGAGCGGTTATAATGTTCGGTGGTGAAACAATATGATCTGACTTGATAGGAGAAACTGTTCAGGGTTTACTATCGTTCATTTTTAGCTTACACTGGGAATGTTGGGAAAATTTTCCTCTCCTTCACCTCTCTTTTTCAGTTTTTACATAACTTTGGTTGTTTATGCCCCTTTGATCACAAAGTTTCTTCTGGCTACCACAAAAGGCTACCCATGTTCCACCAGTGGCACAGGAACCACAGTTTGATGACAGTGGAGGCAGTAAAATGGAAACAGGTTGGTCCCAGAGAGAAGCTTTCCTCCAGTGACCAGGAGCAGGTGGTTGCTGCCCTCAAAATGTCAAAAGAGATTCTATATTATGAACCATGTCTGTGGGCAGCTATGGAGGAAATCCAAGATGTGTGAATGGAAGCAGAAAACCCCATTAATACAAAAAAGAAATGAAAAACACTAAAACCTGTATCCTCAAGTCCCCCTGGTAACCACAGTTGTTAAAAGCTAAACTGTAGCTAGTTTTTTATGAAGCTAGCAGCTTAAGCTAACAGCCTTACGCCGGTCCAAACATCTGAGTCAGCGGCTCAAATGTTTGGAAGCTTTATATTAGCTTACATTTGAACATTTTAAGCTAATATACCTCTGTAATCTGTTAGCTAGAAAAAAAAAATGCCCAGACCAAGCTGCTTATTAGAATACAAGCATGCTAGCATAGCACAACCACACTGCTAATGGCTGGTTTAAGCAGGGGAAAAATAAAAAAAAAAATAAAAAATGACAGCAGCATATTTTACTAAAGTGCAGCTTAGCTTGTGATCTTACACAGGTTCAGCTTCTTTGCTTCTAAATCTCTTTCCCCCCCACCCAGTTTTGGTGGGAGTTCAAGAGTAAACACGTCTCCTCCGTTGCTAATACTTCAGAAGAGTGATGAAGACTTAGGTTGAACATGATTGGTGGGTTAGCGCTTAAGCACCGGAGCTCGCCGAAGTCAGAATATGCAAAGAGAGACTACTGGTCGGCGGTAATCCCCCTGACGAGGATTACCCATGTCTTTCATGCTAGATTAAAGGGTCCCATGATACCCTGCTGTGCTGTCTGAGTCCTGATGTGGAATCAATGCTCTGGATGATAAATTATCGGCATCGTCGTTGTTGTCTTGTCCTTTAGGTGCTGGGTTTGAAGTTTCCTCCCCAGATTTGTTTTTAACGGTTAAAAAAAAAAACCCTAACTATTGTACAAATATTCAAATCTAACCACAAATTCACTTTTGGATTTAGGTTTGGCATTTAACTGGAACCTTATCACACCTTATGTGCTCAAAGCAGAACCACTAAACAGCAGCTTTCTGCCAAGAAAAAAAATCTTAGTTTCAATTTTTTTTTTGTTCCTCATTAGAGCTAAACAAGTTGGCGTTTTGAAATAATGGACTGAACACTAACCCCCTTTTTCAGACTAAATCTCGGACATTGTTTGAAACTCAGCTGTCTCTTGGTTTTCTTGATGCTTTTTGTTTGCTGATGCTTTCTGATGCCTTCGGAGAACTGTTGTATTTTTATTGATATTAAATCACACACAGGTGTCGCCTCCTGTTACTAGGCGACTTCTAAAGGTTATTGTTTACTTTTTTTTTTTTTTTTAGGTATATCAGATTAGAAGGAGCATTTGCTTCCCCATGAATGTGTTTTGATAAGTCTGATATTATGATATAATTGCGGCCAGGCTGAATGGTATTTTACATGCCCGGTTATACAAAGAATGTTTGCTGTATTTCTTTTTTTTTTTTTTTTCTGTCAAATTATACTAAGGTTGTAAAATGAATCGGGGGTGGGGAGGGGAAACTGCATGAAGGAGATGGCGAACCTTCATGGCGTACAGATGCGTCCAGGCTGCATATTCTCACAGAAGCGCATCTCCAGAGGGCAATCAAAAGCCAACATGGTGTCCATTTAAAACGTCCAACCAACTGCTTACATCTGCTCACTCTGAGGTACATTTGCCCAAGGAGGAATGAAGGAAGAAGACAAGAAAAAAAAAAAAAACACATTAAGGAGACTAAACTTGACACAAATCTCATTAAAAATTTGGATTATTTTTAATATTTTCTTTAATAATTCATTTATTTCTGCTTCACCGTGACCGAGGAGTGTTTAGGGATGTTTATCCAGGCGATTTGTTCCCTCTAATTCCACATCTTTTTTTTTTGTTTTTTGTGACGAATCCAAGGGCTTTTGGAAAAGAAAAAAGAAAAGCGGGAAGATGGGAAGGGGGAGGGGCTCTGTACAAGAGCCTGAGAAGGAAGGGGGGGGGGGGGGGGG
>NW_015113435.1:51078-55948 GCF_001443285.1 Poecilia latipinna | reverse complement strand
AAGAGGGGGAGGGGGGGGGGGGGGGGGGGCTGGTGAAAGGGGGCGGGGAGGGGGGGGGGGGGGGGGGGGAGGATTGTTGTGGGAGTTAATCCACTCATTTTCTTGTGTTCCTGCCTCTTCAGCACATTCCCTCTCTCCTCTTCTCCCTCCATCCTTCCTTCTCTCCTCCTTTCCTTTATATTTTTGGAAACATCTCATTCTCTTGAATCAGGCCCGGCGCGCTCACGAAGGCTCCGTCTAGCAAGCTCTCGCCTCCTCATCGTCCTCCTCCTCCTCTCTGTCGTCTCTCTCTCTCTCTTTGCTGTTTATGATATTAAAACATCAAGAGAGCCAAAGCAAGAGAGGGGTGGGAAGAAAAAAAAAAAACAACCTAATCTCTTTTATGCAGATTGACGGAAGCGAGAATAGGTGATTGATAAGCCATTAATTTGCAGTACTTACATACCTGACAGGTAACTGATGGATGTATCCGCATCTGTTGGCTTAATGGGTTGGTCAGAGGGGGCCCACGGAAAGTGACGGGCTGAAATTTTTCCAGATTAAAACTCAGCATTTCGGAAGCAGAATCGATGCGATATTAACGCTGCGGACACATTTTTGGCATTCATCTTAATTTGTCAAACGGCGTTGGCAGCGGCACTGATTGATGACGCCCGACTTGACTGATAGTTGTGTCACTTGCTCTAGTTTTTGCACAGCCGACGTTGTTTATCGGCTCGCCTTTTATTACTTTTTCTCAAGTAGTAATTAGCATGCATGCAATGCTGTGCCATTTTTCTTCTTTTTTTTTTTTTCTCTTGCAAACAAGGCCGGGCACTTCCAGGAAAATCTGCTAAATGAGGTTCGCCCGGAAACTATAGTGTCAACTTGCGGCGTCCTGCTGGTACAACTTCAGATCTGCATGTGGGATTAAATGGCTTCCTATACGGAGCGATACATTTGCTTGTTCTTTAAATCGTTTGTATCGGTTTGAGTGCCGACCTTCAGCGAGCGCTGGAGTCGTTTACAGGGAAGTCAGTTGATCTAAGTTTGAGCCCAAGGTTTGGGGGAAAAAAAGGTGGGAGCAGAGCCCCTGCTCCTCTGCATGGAAAGGCGTCAGTTAAGGTGGTCGGAGAGTCTGGATGCATTTCCCTGGAGTTTTTTTTTTTTGTTTTTTTTTTTTGCAACGTGACAGTAGTAGGAGAAGAAAGGCATGGGAACCCGATATCTTGACATTTAGACAATATTAAATAATAAACTAAATATCTTTCGGTTGTTTTTGTTTGGCCCAGATTTAATTAAAGCTCAGTTTGCAGCACATCTAATACATCTAAATTTTTAGTGAGATTGGTGTATTGTGTGTCCTTTGTTGGAATTCTAGTGACTTTTTGTGATATGGGATTGTGCAGTTACATTTTCTACGTGGTAGTTATTCAAACTGACGCTGAACATAATAGAGTGCAAATACGCAGCATGAAAAGTGTTGTGCAGATGAAGCTGAGTGAATCAGAAGCCCGTTGTTATGTGCCTTTCAGTTTCTATGGAAGCCTATTACCATTTTCCAATGTCAACCCCTCCCCCCCGACTTTCTTTGCTTTTTCAGCATGAGCACAAACTTCTGAACAATGTGTTCACCTGAAAAATATTTCTCTTCCACTTTAGAACATGGTCACCGCAGCGAAGGGGAAAAAAGAAAAAAACAACAATTTTCTGCCTTGTGTTGAAAGGATTCAATTTTCCTCTTGAGGAATTATATTTGCTACATAGATGTAATAACTTTCCAACAGACTGATTGCACTGTTGTTGTTTGTGCGATTTATACACCTATATCAAAGCTGCACTCGCACACTATACAAGTCAGCGCTGTGTGATTTACCTCTGGTGTCATCAGCAGCGCTTTATTTGCAGCACAATGATTATCATTGGGTTTAGCCATGCTTTGTGCTTTGTTGTTTCTTTTCTAAAGCAATTTGTATCTATGTATTGACGTTTGGCACAGAGTAAAATGGCTGCGAAGCTGAAATGTTACCGACGGAGCCGTCGTCGTCGTCATTCTTCAGGAGAGGGACAAACAGCAACGCAGTAGAAGTTCTGTAATCTCACAAAATACTTTATACGTAGTCTTTTTTTTTTTCAGCACATTACGAAAGATGCGACAACAGCTCAGTGCTTATAAAATTAAGCTCGCTGCTCATACGTAAGATCCTTGGGAACTTTGTTACTTCACTATGTGTTGTCAGATCAGGTTGATGTTAAAATAATCCAACAATATTTTTTTAGCTATTGTAACGGATTACGATGTTATTTTGTTCCTATTAGGAAGTCATTAAAAACAAGAAAATTATTTATCTTTTCATTTATTTATTTTTATCCTGCATGTGCTTGCAATTTCATAAAACAATTATATTTCCTGTTGGTGTTTGACATTGTCCCATGGGCATCTTGCTGACTGTTTTGGCTCATTTGAACTTATTTAAGGTGAACGATTCGAGCGTTTCGCAGCTCGGGGGACTGATGAGGAGAAAGGGTTTCCCAGTCAAAGTCTGAGCCGCTGCATTGCAGCAAGTTTCTGTTCGAAAGCTGTTCACTTTCCTCACTTTCTCCAAGAGCAGGAAAGAAGTCGGAGAGATTGATGTCTGTAAATGACCGACTATCAGCTTCTTATGCTCGAGTGTTGCATTAAAAATTCAATTCCACAAAATTCTTGGCAGGAATCTGTCTGGCAGCAGGAGCTTTTTATTAATGATTCAAGCCGATCCCCTAATATTCTAATTGTCTTGAGAACCTTTGCCAGTATATTTCAGAGTCGATCATCTCTGCAGTTTTGGTGAAAACAGCTAGACCACATTGAACATTTACGTGAATTTTTTTTTTTTTTTTTTTTAGTTTTTTTATTTTTTTTTCACAGATTCTGTTTTAGCATGTCGCTTCATGGCGGTTTGACTGAGCCGTCTCTTGTGGGCGGGAAGCATCGCCGCAGCTCCTCGAGGGGTCAAGTGTTTTCCACGGCTAAATTAGATCAGATATTCTGATCGCTCACTGAAATTTATTTCAATTAACGCCGGAGCCTCTTCGGCGCTGGCAGCCGACAGATGGTCTAAATTCCATTCAAGGGGAGGCTGGCAGCACCAAAGGGACAGCCGAGAACAGACGACAGGTAACGAGGAACTGCTTCGAACTTGACGAGTCGGTTTCTGTCACAAAATGTTTACGCTGTTTTCTCAGGAGGATCTTGGTGCAGATTATTCTGAATGTCACATGACCGTTTTTGGGGGGTTGTTATGTTTGCATGGACCATAGTACTGATTGGCCAAGTAGCTCAAAGAGTTTGGGGCAGGAAAACGTTCTCGGAGATTATTGCGACACTACAACATCTTTTCATGCACCACATCGCTGTACATGTAGAAACACCTTTGGTTTGTTTTGTCAGAAAATCCACCAAGTGTTGGATGTTTGGAAAGGGGGAAAAACAAGATAGCGAGCGACGGCGTGAAAACAATCTAATCAGTGAGCGTGAGATAAATCAGGAAACGTAACATAAAATACTTGGGGGAATGTAGTGTTAATACAATCAGTTCCATCAGCAGCTTGCACAGCGGCTGAGGGCTGCGGTGTGTCACTGATATGATTACCTACTCATCCAGGCCTCTGATCTCATTGTTCTCTGACACGGAAGATAATACATGCATAATAATGCGGGACTGTGCTGGAAATAAAGATTTGATTTTTGCGGTGGGGAAACGTGGTAGCTTGTTTTGCCGCTTTCCTCGTTTGTCACGTATAAACGAGTCAAACGGTTAGTGGGAAAAGTAGATTATTTTTATTTTTTATTTTAGACTTGTATTGTCAATGGAGAATAGTGGCATAATTTAAAATTACAACAACAAAACGTTTCACAGCTTCATTTGGTTTGGTACACCTTCATGCTGCTTTAAAAAAAAAAGCGTTCAGTTATAGATACATAATTGGGGCGCTAGCAAAAAAAAAAAAAAAAAAAAGCCCAGCATAAACAACGGGCGGGGGGGGGGACTTGAACGGCAGTTTTTCTGTATAAGTAAGATAAACAGAAAAAACAAAAAAGATGGCAGAGAAAGAGAGACTTTAGGAAGCAGCTCCACAGACGCAGAGAACAGTCTTACAGAGAGATCAACAGGAGTTTTGCTTGTTTGGCCCTCACTAGAGTTCAGGTGAGCTTTTTCACCTACCGTAGATGAAACCTGTTGTCATGAGGGGACAAACTCTGGTCTGTTTACAGTCGAACAAACAATTTTGATGTGAAAGCGCACCAAGAGTCCACTCACACCCTTTGATAGGGTGCAGCTTTGCTCTCGACTAACCAGTTCGTCTGGCCTCTGGATCAAGATTGGTCAAATAAAATCACCAGACATACCCCAGGTATGATAAGTTTCTTCTGCAGAATGTCTGGGCTTTGATAGAGTGATTAGCGATCAGGAGGAAGATCTCCATAGAGCTTCTGCTCCTCCCTATCAAAAAAGACACAGGCCCTTTTTAGCAAAGACGTGCTAAAAGGACTACACATCCCGTTTGCCTTTTGGAACACCTTGGGATTCCATGGAACGAGGTGGGGAGCGTCACTGGGAGAGGGAACGTGTCGGTCTCCCACCTGGACCCGTTGTGCCGGCGACCCAATCCGGGCTTAGCGGAAGACAATAAATGGATTAATGGCTTAGCTTCCAAACTACCACTAATTAGCTAAGACTTTGTTGTTCACAAGAGGCTTCCTGTTCAGCTAACGGCTTTAGAAAAACAATGCACTAGTCTTGGTTACTGTTGTTGCTTAGCAACAACTGAAACCCAATTCTGGTGTTTCATTTTTTAGGCCCGAGCAGCTAAGCGCTGCGAGAGCCTATTGAAACTGTGCTGTAAATTA
>NW_015113435.1:46810-47493 GCF_001443285.1 Poecilia latipinna | reverse complement strand
CTGAAGGGGGGTTACCTGGGGTCAAAGTTCACCTATTCGCCATGAAAAATAAAACGGTTATAACTTTTACAATAAAAATCACAGCAGAACCAAACTTTCAGTGATTGATCATCATCGGGTCCCCTATAATACCCAATGGTCAAATGATGACATCACTTAGGCCACGCCCCCTGAGAACAGGAAGTGTCATGTTTTACTCTGAATGGTCGCTATCTGACCCCTTTGACCTAATCAACATGAAACTGTGTCCAGAGACAGAAGACATGTTGGTGTGTATTGGATTCCAACCCCATCTGGCTAGGATGTAGCAGGTGGGCGTGGCGGCGTGGCGAAGTGACCCATCAGAAAGTGCCCATACTTTTGGCTCTGAATTCCACAATTTTGGGTCCAGCTGCACCAAACTCACTAGGATGGATCTTTGTCCAACCCCGGACATGAATCCAGTGCAATATTTGGTGGGCGTGGCCTAATGTCTCAACAGCGCCCCCTAGCATGTTTTAAATGATCAGCCCCAAGCCATGCTTTATCTCAGAATTATGAAACTTGGTAGACATGTGTATCTCATCAGGATGTACAAAAAAGTCTCTTGGAGCCATGGTCCAAACCCAACAGGAAGTCGGCCATTTTGGATCAAAGCCGCAATTTTCTCTATTTCATAGACGTCACATCTGATTGAACTAGTC
>NW_015113435.1:31365-41160 GCF_001443285.1 Poecilia latipinna | reverse complement strand
TTTTTCTTTCTTTCTTTCTTAGAAACGCCATGTATTATTCGAACTGCACTTCAGTATGTAATTTTCAGAGCCAAAGTAGGGCGGTCACATTTCTCACTGAGCTAAAGCTTAATTGTCCTAGTCGAGAGGTGGATATCATGGCCTGCTTCATTTCAGTAGCATGTACTTGGTAATCGGATGCCAAAAAAAAAAAAAAACACAGTCGCATGAAGCACTTATGCTGGCCTTTTCGTGGTGTGATGCAAGCATTGCTGTTGGTGAGACAATGTGTCGAATACACAAAGATGAGGAAAAAAAACAAAAGAATCATTGATGTGCGCATCGAGAGAGAAAAAAACAAACATGCAAACAGCGACCTACCTGCCACATTGTTTATTGAAATTAACGGCAAATGATGAAAGATTCTCCGTCGCAAAATCCCGGTCGTCTGCCGTCGTCGCTGTCAAACTGAATTATTGTGAGACGCGAGAAACAACCCGTTTCTGAATGTGAACGTTGTGGTGATTTAGTTAAAAGAGAATCAAACAGTTATGGAGTTTATGAAAATAATTTTCTTTAAATCAGTAGCAGAAGCCTTGGTTCAGCATCCTGAGCTCCAAGATGTTTTATTTTGGAGGTTGATACAATGGAAGATGAAATTATGCCTAAATGTGGATTAATTAACTTATTTAGTTTTTTCTTCTTAGTGCAACGTTTACCAAGGCTTCGGTACCGTCACACTCGTGTCTATTTTTTGATTGGTAGTCTGTCCTTCCTTGAACCTACAGCGCAAACGCTGAAAAATAAAGCCTATGCATAATTGAATCACCTGGACCAAAATAACTCCACCATGTCAGTGCAAAAAAAAAAAAAGAAACAATCTCCGAGGTACTGTGATTGTAATCACGGAGCATGAACAAAGGGGAATGTTATGTCGCTGTGCGGAGCGGAGCGGTGGCCCGGTCTTTCTGAAAAATAGAATAAAGCAGAGCCAAATAATGCTGGTGACGGTTTATTCACTGGCCAGGACCACAAAGGAAAGGTTATCAAACGGTGTTTGAATCAACATGTAAAACTCGAAATCCCAAAATTATTTGGATTTCGGTGCTGATGGGAGAACGTTAATCCAGAAGATTTCATGTGTAGTCGATGAAGCGTATTGTAACAATGGAACTTAAGTAACTAAAAGCCAGACTAGTGGATCACTTGAACAGTCCTTGATGGTTAATTTTTTTAGGTTTTGTTCACTTCTTTAAGTTCCATGTTATATGGATGGAATACGCACCGGACTAAGCGTTACATTTCTTGGTAATAAATCACTGAAATGATAAACTCCCTTCTGCCTCCTACGAATGCGACGTTGGTTGTAGACCATTTTCATCCGAGTCTCTGACTGTGCAGATGCTGATTTGTTTGTTTTTTAATAGAAAAAAATTCAGAAACCTCTATCCATAGTTGTGCAGGCAGAGTCTTAGTTTGAACTTTCTTCTTGATACTCCCCAATCAATGTAAAACAACAATCCACCAAATCTTCTAAGTTGTCATTTGCTTCACGGAGAAGTCGTAAACCTGCTTCCACAGCCGAGTGATCCGAGCGAGCTGATCCCATCGAGTGAGAAAAAGGAAGCCGTTCGATTGGATAGCGGGCGCCATCCGTTCCCACCCTGACCACAGACATGCAGGTTACAGTGTCCCTGTCTGACTTTATCTCTCGGAGCACCGACTCATCTTCAGACCCAAGGTTTCAGGCCCGACTCTTGCTCGAGATAAAGCCTGAAATAGACCACTCTCGCTGACAGCGAGGCGGCGTTAGATAAGGCTGTTGTGTCCACAGCTTGGAGCTGGAAATGGAGAGGGAGCGCAGAGGAGAGAGAGTGTATGCATGAGCAAGTAAGCAGAATACAGTTGTGAGATTGCAATTCCGTTGAAGGGTTCTGCTGTATGTGTTCGGCCTCCGACCCCCTTGTTCAAACACAGATAAAAGGAGGGGAAGTTATAGAACTGCACAAATCTTTTGCACCCTTGCTTTTCTCGCCGATTGATTGCGCCTATTGACCCGTGTGGCTTAAAGCCCCAGCCAATTTGGTCACCCTGGCTTACAAAGATAAGAAAATTACCTTTTTTGCAACGCGCACGCTTGCGCGTAAACGCACGCCGGCACGCGTGCATACCGAGGTGAACGGGCTCGACGGCGGCGTTTTATTAAGCCTCCGCCAGACGCCGAGCAGCAAAAAGTGCATCTGAAATGGCTTTCCTGCATTGGCATGCGGAAGCCAATCAATAATTGTGTGTCTTAGTAAATTAGATCCTGCAGACAAGAGGCAGTAGTCAGCAGAGCCATCCCAGAGTAACCCCTTGCCTGGTTAGTTCATTCTTCATTAGACAATGGCCCGGAGTAATTGAATTGGCCTGTACAAGCTGAGGGCTTGGCCTTCGCTTTTTCGCCTTTGACAGCATATATTCAGATCTGATGGCTGTAGACCAGAGCCAAGAGCCCATTTATGACGGAGAGCCAAAGTTAAGACACTTAAAAGTACATCTGCAATCAAATACCTTTAGTTTAATGTCCACGTCCTGGGATTGATAATCAATAGGATGCTGGTCCGTTGAAGTTAGAACTACAAATCAATGTCTCGTGACTGAACAAAATCAGATTTTTATCATACTTCTGTACTTTCCTCACTCATTATTCCAGAGTTGACCATCACAATGGCCAGACAATGGGAACACATGGGTGGATGGATGGGAGCATGTGATGCTTAAATTTCCATCATTTGCCTCTACATGAACTACGTTTTTGTGATATTCCCAAATTCATTATTTGTTTTTATCAGCAGTTGGCACGAACCTAGGAGTATTTGACGTTTTCAATGTTTTGTTGAAAATATCGACTGCCACGTCCATCTGACTGAGTTTTTTGTGTTTTTTTTTTTGTCTTGGGTTTCTTGAATCGTTTTATTTAATTTCCTTGTCAATTTCGCCTAGTCAACAATTATAATGGTGAAAAACCTCAGGACGTTTCAGAAAATGCACCCAAGTTGGGACTCGAATTTTAAATCAGATTTGTTTTTCAAAATAAGATGGAGGTCAAAGTTATATATTTTCCCTCCCGTTCTAGCCTGGCAGGTCTGCTGGGAGACCTCTGTCTGTTGTCAGCGGTCAAAGGTCAAGAGTTTGTGTAGCTCCTGAGCAGGTGAGTAGAGACCAAGGGAAATCACATTCAGTGTTAAATATTTTGTTTTATTTTTTTAAAGGTAAATGTTTTAAGCGTGTTCTAGAAAGGGGGGCGGGGGGGAGTCTTAAATTGAGTCATCTTCACTTTCAACCTTAAAAAGTCTAGTCAAATATGCAACAAAAGATCTTCAATTCAATTTAGATCAGTTTGTAAGTTTGCTATTTCAGTGCTTCTTGCACTAGCAGAAAGTTCTGTTGCACAACTAAACTGCTGGTGTATAGGCAGTAAAAACATACGTATGCTAAGTTTAGTTTTTACTCGAGCGGTTTCCAGTTTTTTGTCTGATACGGAAAAAAAACATCCATTGGTAAATGTGGCCATAATTCCTTTTGACATGGGCAGCCAAGGGGAAAGAATATGAGGGCTCAAAAGAAAAGAAGGCAGCGAATGACAGTTTAGAGAGAGAGAGAGTTTCTGCCTTGCTGAAAAACACCAGCAAGAAGATGCACCCAATTTATATTGTTCTCAAAATGGCTAATGAGAATAAAACAGATGGGGAAACAACGATCACCAAGTGACGCTGTTTCCAATTTGGTGTGTCCGAAAGTGTATTCATTTCATTTCATGCTTTTATTCCGTTTTTTTCCGTGACGAGGGAGACGAGAGAGGTGCTTCTCTCCCAGTGCAGCTTGCATGGGAATTTGGTTCGTCGCTTCTAGGAAAGTGTTTCAGGAAGAAATGACAACCTGTGTGTGTGTTAAAGGGATGATCCAGAATTTTTAAAGTGAAGTTCTGTTAGAAGTGGCAGTGTTCATAAAATACTAGGAGATACACCGATTTATCGGTGCAGATTTTCTGAATCTTTTGGAGATCGGTGATCGGACGATACTTGCACGTGAAGCCGATCTTATCGTCCGATTTTATCTACCTCAAGAAAGGTCTAGAGGTTTGAATGATTAACCGGCCAACCAAGTCATGTCTGCACTTTTTCAGTTAACAATAGCCACCCCACTTTTTACCAACTCAGCAACTTTATTGCTATTCTTAGTAACATATCAGTCAAAAAAAAAAAAAAATCAGAATCGGCAGATCAGACTTTTTAAAGATTGCTGATCAGCAAATGGACAGAAAACTGCAACTGGTGCGACGCTACAAAATAAGTGCCTATTTCACATCTTGAATTTATACCACTAGTTTGCATTTATTATCTCCATATAACATAACAAAAATTTGCCTAAGAAAAACTCTGAACTATCCCTTTAAACTAGCCAGAACATATGCATGTAGCTCACTGTTTTTTCTGTTTTTTATTACTCCTAATCTTTTTTCTATTTTCCTTTTTCCACTTCGTAAACATATCCCGTATCTCTGTTGCTGTCACCCGCTACTCTCATCCGCTCTTTTGTTTATCCCTTCATCTCTTCCTGTACCTTTCAACCCCCCGCTTCCCCTATTTCTCTTTCACTGCTGCAGCCTGGGAATCTGCCACCATCCATCGCAAGCAGCAGGTAATGGATCGAGCGAGCGCGGGACCTGATGTGGCTGCAGATGAGCCGGCCCCGTGGGCGTGAGAGTGGGTGTTCAAATGGATTTGGAGAAGCTCGCCTGGAGTACCAGCACACCTAGAACTTAGTGTTCACTCCTCGGTGCCAAACCCTTCACATCTCCTCATTTCTTCCCTCAAAGACAAAACAAAAACAAAAAAACAAACCCGTGACAGCAGGATGCTGGAATGCTGTTGTCGGGTTGGTTAGGGGACATTTTGATGCTATCAGGACGCTCTTTCTCGACACTCTCTAATCCCGGCAGTGTCGCAAAAGCACTCTGTTCTACTTTCTCGCTGTGATTGCTGAAGCATAGATCAGGAGCCTTATAAAGGTAGCGCCCACCCCGATGTCACAATATCACTGCTGGAAATCATAAATTGTTTGAGTGTACGCCATGTGTTCAGAGCAGTTGTGGAGTGCAGAGTAAATGGCTCCAAACTAAAAGATGAAAAAAGAAAAAAAAGCTACAGGATGCTGCACTCTCCACAGAATCCTAGCAGAACACTGGAAGCTAATACTCACAAACATCTGTTAATAAATAATGGATGAAGATGAAATACTTGTATGGGCCACTCTAGAACAGATGTTATTTATAGCGTCATAGAGCTACGGTCTCAATCACGGCTGATGAAATTTAATATGAGACGTTTATTTTGCAATATCCTAAAGGTACATAGTCGTGTATTACAACTTTATGGATTTTTTTTTGAAGCTACGTTTTGTCATATCAGATCTA
Organism: Poecilia latipinna; assembly: GCF_001443285.1. Lineage (NCBI taxonomy): Eukaryota > Metazoa > Chordata > Actinopteri > Cyprinodontiformes > Poeciliidae > Poecilia > Poecilia latipinna. Next base: position 35,723 of record NW_015113435.1, on the reverse strand, counting down.
ATTTTGCATGTATTTTTGGGGGAGGATATCATGGAATAGGCCGACACAAATTAATAGGACAGCAACCCTAAACTAACCTGAAATTTTAAATAAATTCTTAGTATTTTCGCCCAGTGTGCCTTGGCTTCGGGGCATTATTTATAAAATATACGCAATGTGGCAAAATGACCAGAAGGGCATATCCTGGGGGTAGAAATAGTACTTAAGAATGTATCCACTTTTGCGTTAATTTAAAAAAAGAAAAATTGACCAAACTTGTTGGCTGTCCTAGATTTATCTTTAAGTTGCTAAACGAGAGGGGGAAAGGGAGGAAAAGATCTTATGTGTCAAGTTTTGACTTTGTTGTCAAAACCTTAGTGTTTCCAACCCTGCACCTTTATTATGAACTGTCAAAAGAAAAAAACTTTGAGTTATTCTGGGTTTTCTTTTTGTTGTTTTCTATTATAATCCACCAAGAAGCCGTTCACAGTACCATTAAGAATTTGTAAAAAAAAAACAACAAAAAAAACCTTTTAACCACGACTGTTTTTCTTTGCATATACAAACAAAATGAAAAATCTAAATGGACCAAAAAGAGAGGAATGCTCTCATATAAAAGAGTTACATTTACAAGACAGCTGGAACTCTAAATTCCAGTTTCCTTAAACTGAACTGCTGCGTATTTTCTGTCTGTGAGAGATCCAGGTGTCATTTTATGTGTTTGTGTACACTGAAAATGTTTGGCCTTGGACCAAATGAAAATGCATCCTGGCATTGAAAACATTTTTTTTTTTTTTCTTGGTTTATTAGAACACATTTTGGGGGCGGGAGGGTGGCAGCATGTGCTCATGTGGCTGCACTTGAGAGAGATGATGGGAGGGCACAGCGGCCGCCTGCAGGCACCGGCGGCAGCACATTGTCGGGGGCAAATTCGAGGCCAGACACCTGTTCTCCCAAAATGAATTATGAAATGAAGACAAGCATCCACTGTTCTCTGCGCGTTTGGGCAAACGGGGGACGAGGCCAAAGACCTGGGGAGAAACGAAATGAAGGCGCACGTTAAGCAACGAGACAGCCAGAGGAAGAAATCAAGGTTATGAGTCCTTGTTAACTTTAATAGACTCTGATGAAGCCGAATGGAATTCGAATAGATTTTTCTGCTGCGTGCTTCCCCTTTGTGCCGATGCAACTAAATTAAAATAACTGCAGAGAGTCATTTAAATCTTATGAAATATCGCTGTTCATGAGCACGCTGCCAGTTGCCCCATAAAGTGAAGATGTAGCTGCTGTTATTTATACGTATGAGTCAGACATGCTTTGTCCCACGTTAGCTCGCGTCCCTATTTTATTTCACAATGCGAACACAACCGCAGCGCAAGGTAGTCAGTGATTCAGCAGCACTTGATTTTGTAAGCAAATTTACCTCCAGTGGGTAAAAAAAAAAGAAAAAAAAAAGCAACAACCACAAATTGGCTCCAACCGATGCTCACGTAACGTATAATTTATTCACACCTTTCTATTAATGCTCCTGTTGGGATATGAAGTATATGTTTGCTGAGGCTATATAATTACAGGTCGCTCAGTGTGTCAGCTGTGCAACTCCCAGAAAAGAATGAAAGCTCATTTCTTCAAGGAAAAGACGGGGATTTGAGAAAAGGTGTCCAATTTTAAAATGCATTCGGTTTTGATTGCTGAAGTTTAACCTCGCTGCGCTGGTGAAATCTGAGTGCGCATATTCAGCTGGGGGAAAAATAGATTGCTTCTATTTAACGATATCCGTGGGGCGGCACTTAACGCCTTGCTTAAAAAAAAACAAAAATTAAATAAGTGTGAGGTGTTTTGTTTTGCTCTGTCAAATTGATCAGGTTTTTTTTACAACCTTTTCAACTTTAATCTAAAAGTTTGTTTTTATTTTTTTGTGGGGTGTAGGTATGTCGTCCCATCGAAGCACGTTTCTGGTAGCTAATCTTAAAAATCGGACAAGAGAAATGCGTGTTGGATCTTTGTGAGTCAGAGAATTATGACCAGAAAGTAGCTTCTCCAATGTAATCGTCTGAAAATTTCAAATAACTGGAAGTGCGACAAACAAGGCTTGATTAGCACTCAAGTTTCTCTTACAATGCACAATAAAGAAGTTGGCAAGGAAGGTAAAAACCTCAGAGACAGTTGTAGAACCGTCTCCCCTCCCAATCAAAACAGAAATGGAGACAAACTGCCATTTCCTGCTTCCTGTTTTGTCCTTACTTAATCCGTAGTATGCATCAAACGTGCTTACAATGTTGGTAATTGGTGTTGGAGACAAAAACAATCTTAAAATGTCAGTTCTTTGAACAGTGTGTTCTTTTTTCTCTTTTCCTACTGGATACATTAGTCTGATTACGGTAGGTGAAAAACAATACATAGATCCAATGGGCTTCTATGGCCAGGCAGCTACAGACAGTGATCTAAGTCATATAGTACGACATCGTCGTCAGATCTCACAATTGCAGTTCTAAAAACTAATCCTATTAGAAACCATTCCTAGAAGAGTTGTAGCATCTGACACCATGTTAAACTCAATAGATTAAGAATTTAATTCCACCAAACTGCATATACGAGTATGGAGGAAGACAATCAAATACTAACAGCAATATAGCGTAGCTGGACATGCCAATGTGGATAAATAAACAGGTAAATCTGCCTGGTAGTAACCGACAACCTTGTAATTTCCTATGGATCAATAAAGTACCACCTTACCTAACTTACTATTGATAGCAGTCCAGCTACAGCAGTTAGTCCAATAACGTAACACTTAAGTGAAAATTGGCATTGCCTGCTGTCTAAACATTGCGAGTACTTGACCGAAATACAAAAGGAAAAAGAAGTCTGTGCAAAGATTTCCGTTGATGTCTTAAATGTGGTTGCAGATTTGTAAGGGTTGATCAAAAGGGTTGAGAAAACAGACTTTTAATGACTATGTCTTGGCGAAATTATGAATAGGATGTATGGTCTAACAGAAAATAATTCAGAAAGAACACCAGCTTTTCTTTTTTGTCAAAATATGACTATGCCAGTGTGTTTCATTTTACTAAACAAACATATTTAAGCCGTACCCAGCTTTATAGCATATTGATGTTTGAGCTGCATTAAAGTTTAAACCATTTCATTCTTTTAGAATGAGCAGTCATTACAAAATAATGACTGTCGCGTTTATTTTTAAAGTCTAATCACTGGAGATAATCACACAATGAATACCAGCAGAATGATAGGAGACGGCAAAGGTGTCGTCGCCACTGCTTTTATGCCGAGGATAGACGGTGTGCAAGTCAGCTAAAGGTACTATCCATGTAAGGTTACCAATAACAACCCACTTCTAACATGAAGACGTTGTCGGCTCGCATATCAACGAACCACAGGCGTGTATCATCTCGGTGTTTTTCAGCCACAGGAGCCAGGTTTCCGTCTAATAGAAAATACGATCCGACATGTCTTCACCCCATCATGTGGGTCAAGGTTGTGGCGTGGCTACTGATATGACAATCTGCTTGTCTCCAGTCTTTTCAAATGTAGCCGTCTACAAAAGCCGGGTCACGTTGCCGGCATGACGACATAAGCGACGAAAAGTGTGCAGTCAGTGTTGGAGGGTATGCCGGATTGCACGTTATACGAAGATCAGAGGAACTTGCATGATGCAAATCTCTTGCTGACTAAGCCCGGGGCCAATTTAGCGCAACAATGTAATTTGAACGCTCAAAGATGAATGACACAGTGGGTATACTTGTCGAGACTAATACACTATCAATCCATGACGGCAGCGCCGGAAGAAATTTGTTTATATTTAACTGCATTGCCTTGCAAACGCATTATACCCTTGAACTTTACGTACACGTTACAGCCACAAGCTTCACTGCATTTTATTGGGATATGACTTGATAGACGAAAACAGAGTAGTACGTGCTAAAAAAGAAAGTGGAGTGAAAAATGGAAAAAAACACTTAGATCAACATTTATCATTAATCTTTTTAGTATCGGAGCAAGAGAGAAACTCCTGTTAGTTTATAAATTACTTATCCTTCTCCGTATTAAACGTGGCGAACCAATATGTAGCTCTGTACTTTTACCTTGTCTTTCTTTTGGTTTGTTGTTTCCTTCTAGGTCATGCAAAGCATTTTAAACTGCCTTGTTGCTGAAAATGTGCTACATAAATAAAATGACATTTTAAAACAAGCTGAAGTTGTCTTGGTAATGTAACAGAATGCAGAAACTTTTTTGCACTGCTTTTTCTTTTAATCACTAAATGCTATTTTTATTTGAAATCAAACCAATCCAACGCTAGACCCCCCCCCCCCCTACCCCCAAAAACTGTACCTATAATGCAAATTTTTTTGGGTTTTCAAACC
>NW_015113435.1:16826-28221 GCF_001443285.1 Poecilia latipinna | reverse complement strand
CCCCAAAATATTGCATCTCGAGATCAAATATTTTTGCGTTGTCCAGTCTGAGTCCATGCAAAGGAGTGACAGCGCCTCAGAGTACCATTAGTATTCCATCATCGAATGTATTAAACGCGCAGGAATGTCAATTTGCATAGCATGTCAGGCCCAGCTGGAGGGAGGCGGCGGGTCTGTCTGTCTCCCTGCGTGTTTGTCTAAAGACGGGACGTGGTTGACACTCTCAGGAGGTGTGAATTCCCTGCTTGTGATTAATTTAGCCCTTCCTGTGGAGGCAGCCTGCCACGAACATTTACCGGGGCCCAGTTTAACTCCAATCAACATGTTCACAGTGAATGCCATCTGGTGGTTTGATTCTGACAAATTACCCCCGCATGTTGTGCTTGATAATGCCTCAAAAAACTGCCGTGTTTATTCTCACTTTGGTGGTTTGTTACTGTGCAAGCAGGGCGGAAAACATTGGCTCGATGTTCCGCCGAGCTGACGATGAAGAGAAACCAGACAGGCGACCGGGCCAAACAAGTCCTCTTGTCGTCTCCTGGAGGGAGCTGCGCTCGGATTTGATCCCACCTCCCCCATCCCCACCCGCCTCCCGAAGACACTCAAGAGTTCTTCCGGCTTCGTTGATCCTCACCTGGAGGTTCGCCCCGTGCCGCACCAGTCAGGCTTGGTGGGAGATCTGCAGTGAACGGCGGCGCGCCATGGCGTCCCTGCAGTGCACTGCTGTGTCTGCCTCTGCATGCGTCGAGCAAAACCCAGCCTCCGAGGCCTCAGCTTCAGGCAGCCTTCCTTCTTGTATCGTTAGGTTCTTTGAAGAACTCAGAGGTCTTTGCTTCCCAGAAAGAAAAAAAAAGAAAGAAACAGCTCTGGGGAAACAAAAACATGCGTGGGCAGGAGAGTACGGGTGCGCTAAGGCGGCACACATGAATTCAAATGTTCTTAATTTTGTTGACAGTTTGAGAGTAAGCTCATTTCTTAAAAGTTGGGATTTCAGGGTTGTAATTAAAAAAAAAAGTGCCTCATATAATTCTCGCCTTTTAAGGTTAATGACAATTTTATTTAGTTTTTCCTGATTGCAACAGGAAGATGGCCTCCGTTGCATATAATGACAGAAGAACAGGTCAGGTCCGCCTCGGAGAATCTTAATGTCAAATGATTTCCTGGTAGGTAAAATATCTCATGTTTTCTATGTCTGCAAAACAAAAGTTGATATTTTTTTTCCCAACACTAAAAGACAAAGAACGTGGCAAGAATGATTTTTTTTTTTTTTTTAGGGATATTTCTAACAAGGTATTACATGTTCATTGTGAAATGGTGCTAAAAAAAAAAAAACTCCATTGAATTTAATATTAAATAAAGGTAGCTCGAGTTGCTTTTTTTTTTTTCTCATCTGAATATTGCACCAATACATTTCTTATAAGCAGGCAAATTCCACGTTATTTCCTTTATTTTCATCAAATGTTACAAGCTGTTAGTGTTTGTACACGAGCGAGGCCTTGGTGTTAATTTTGCCACTTACACACTCAAGCACACGCGCACTTTAAGCTTATGCACGACTGGCTTCCTGCCATCATTCACACAACTTAAAGCCTGTGTTTAATTTCCATTTTCGTGCTGCGCTGGCTGCCCCTTAAATTATTAATGTCCACCGGCGGCAGCGGGAGTCCTTTTTTTCTTCAAAGTGCTGTGTTTGTGTTGGGGGGGGGGGAGAGACACAACTGTGATAAGGAAGTGTGAGGAGAAAGGGCTTCGAGTGCAGAATTAGAAGAGAATGGAGAACGGAAAAGGATTTTTGAGCGTATAGGGACGGAGGGAGGGAAAGCTCTGTTTGTCATCTATGATGAACTAAGATGAAAAAGGTAGTTCCACAAAAGCGACCAGATAGAGTAAGCGGGAGAGGGGGGGGGGAGACGAGGTGTGGTGCAGGTAGAAAACGGGGGAGGAAATCCTGACCTTTGTGTTATTAACACGTCAATAATGTCTATGTGGCTTCCCGTAGGGCAGTGGCACAGCGGCAGAGTATCTGTGTAACATTTTGAGGTCCAGTACATGAAGGGAAATGTTGAATTTGTCAGAGATCAGCATTTTTGTTTGTTCCCTTAAAGCAACGACAGCCGTGGGGAAAAAAAACACGACCCGCTCCGCGCTTTGGTTTTCTTGCTGCCTTCTGTCTCCCTATGCGCTCCTTAACTCGGATTTCTTCTCTAGATTGTCATTCTGTTTTCTTTTTCTCCTGAAATGAGCAGGTTTGCAGGTTTTCATAGGTTTCCTGCTGGACAAACTTCACAATGACGCGACAACCGCAATTTTTCCCATCGGAGGAGTTGTGTTCATGTTTATGTTTAGTGTTAGTTTTTTGTTTTGTTTTTTTTTTGTCCCACACATTATTTTCCACGTAGACCAAAAAGTCCACTTGGCTGTTCCCACTGGTTTAAAGATTCTCCCACCTGAGATTATTTTTAACAATGACCCACCTGTTTGTTCTGGTTTATCCCAGATAAAGAACACTTCAACATACACCTCGCCACGTGAATTTTTAGCCTTATTAACCCAATGCACAATCCTCATAGTGGACAAGTAACAGAAATCCAAAGTTGTTTTCTGCTTCGCTGAAAATGATTTAGTGTTCTTGTTTGCGCCTCTCTCTCTCTCTTTTTTTGTTGTTTGTTTTTATTTTTCTGATTCATCTCCTTGGCAGCTACAAAGCAGTCATGCTGGGAGAGTGGGAGTCGCCGTTTGCAGTGCCTGGTAAGATATCTCCAAATTACAAAGGAGTGTAAACGTGTTATTGACCTATATTCTTAGCTACACATATAGAAACCTATCTTTTGAACCAGATCCCTCTGGCTCATACATCTGATCTAAGTCTTATTTCTCCCCTCTTAACCACAGCAGCCTGGTGGGAGGTAATGCTGCTGCTCTCTTTCTTTGTTCTTATAAGCAGAGACTCAAGTCTGGTGACAAAGATCAATGATAAATGTTCCTAGTTTTTTTTTTCCTCCTTCTTCTTCTCGTTTTCTTTAATTGCAGCAAATATAAGTGGATGCAACCCTCTGCGTGCCGAGTCCTTGAGAGTGTCCGTGTTCGCACAGAGTCAGCTGAACCATAAATCATCTGCATATTTATATTCAGAACAACACTTCCAAACAATGTCGCCCCCAATTACTCTAACCGCTGTGAATCACCGTAAGACGCAGAGCGAAACTGCAAAACAGTCACGCCGACAGCCAGGTGAAGAATCCTTCAAAGTGGGTCAGAAAGCAGCTTCGACTCCATAACCTCAAAGACTCTTTTGAAATTCCTAAAGGCAAGGGTTTGTTTGGTTTTTTCCTTGTTTCTTTTGTTTTCGTCAACCACGCTCCATCGATTCATATAAGGGAAAACTGAAACTAGGAAATGATGCAACAGGAGCTTATTTCGTTACCCTGTCATGTTTTAGTTTAGATTTGCAAAATCTTCATCAAATGCTGCTTTGATTTTGAATGCGCTTTTGCTTGACATCGCTCAAATGTGAATTTGCGGCGAAATAAACACGTACACTGCCTTATTGAACACCAGGAAAAAGCACAAAGTGCTTAAAAAGTCTTGCGGGACAAACTGTGTGCTAGCTTTGTACATTTACAGACTGATAATTTATGGGATAAACAGCTCTCGCTCAGCCAGATTACCTGGAGATTACAGGAACGTCGATTTCCACGTCAGCCACTTCCACCATCGTTCACTATGGAGAAACATGTTGTGCGTCAGTTCAAAGGTTACATTTTCATTTCATCTGACCTTTACTCCCTTTTTTCTTTATTTTACCCAACATGGCTTGCGGCAGACTCTAGTAGAACTTTTTACCACTTTCTTTAAACAGCAGATTTCATTTTCCTCTCCAGAGAGAGAGAGATTAGTGGAGTGCGTCTAGTTGTTGGCAGCTTCTTCTTCTTGAGCTTTTCAACCTCCTAACTCAGGTTTCCACAGCTTTGTCTTTGTAGTTTCCATTTTGGATTGAACAGCACCCTGAGATGTTGAAACCTTAGGACTTCTTTTTTTTTACTTAACCGTGCTTTAAACCTTTTCAAACCCTTAGCAGTGACCTTCCCAGACAAACTCCACAATGCTATTGGTTGGTTGAACAGTGATAATCAGTCTGATTTTCTTTTCATCCATTTACCTTTTTTTTTTGTTCTTGTTTTTAATTCCATTTTTCTGATTATTTTTTTAAGTAGAGGGAATCAGCCTCTATAAACAGCCAGTTTTCCAATGCAGGTTTTGAGAAAGACATCAAAAAGGAGCGAATCAAATGAAACATGACAGTTCACACACTTGCTTGTTTGAAAGATCTGGGTCTTTAAACAAGATGTGAGCAGACTGAAAAAAACAAATGCTAACGGTTCATTCTGTGGAAAGAAATAATACTAATTTAAAAAAAGATTAGAGCGCACAAACTGCGGTGATGAGTAAGTGTTGTAAACCTCGGTGTTCTTTGGCAAGAAGCAATGTGAAGAACCACAATCCAGCAGAGACACAAAAGCGGTAATGACTAACATCACTTTCACTTCAAGGGGGATAAAAAAAACTTGTTTTTTTTTTCTTAAGTTGCGAGGCATAAAAAGAAAAGGAGACAGTCATCAGTGAGAGTCATTAGGTATCTCTGCTTGGGGTGCAGACTCACACAAAAACAGTGGAAAAAAAAGACTCAACTGCTCTTGTTTTGAGAGTGGATATTTTGTTAGTGTCAGGAAAAAATAAAAATAAAAATCTAAACTTAGATCTGAATTGTTTATCTTTCAAGATGCAGAATCACATAAAACCCATCTTAGGCTAAAGGGGAATACAGATGTTTTGGAGTGTCACACGTTTTAATGGCGTTTAGACTCACCGGTTGGACCAAAAACCCAGATGTTCATCCAACGAGTTGAGACGGTTTTTGTTTTGCAACATAACCATACTTTTCAAGCAAGGAATTCCTCCCCCAAAATTGTAACGCACCGACTTAAATCAAAGCCACTCAGAAATGGAGAATCCACAGGTTCTTCAGAGCAACGCGCCACCACCCTAACCCACCGGTCCCCAACGATTCTGATGCACCACAGGGATTAAACGTTCACAGCAGAGATGCTGTTTGCTAAGAAAAGGCTGATAAAACTCCAGCGGCTTGACGACAAGCCATCTGCACGCGGGTAAAAAAATAAAAAAATACAAACACACTTATATGCAATGCATGTCACAGGCCCTGCATCCAAAATCTCATTAGATTGATTCTTTTCAGTGGAGGAGTTAATTCGGGGCGTCAGCGACGATTGCTTCTGCTTGGAAAACAAGCCAAACAGGTGAAAGATACCGAATGAGAAATGAACATATTTCCTTTTTTTTTTTTTTTTACTCCTGGAGGCATGTTAGGAAATTCAATTTACACATGCAAATTAAATGTTTTTGTTCAACAGATTCCGCTCACGGTCTCGGTCCGGATGCGGTGTATGTTGCAACCGTAGAGATTCGCGCACGTGTCGTTCACGCACACGAGATGTGGAATCTACGGAAAGTGAGACCGGAACATCAGTCACCATTTCTTTGCGTCACTGTTACCGATACGGAATATAATACGGGTAGTTGGTAATTGAATTGGTTGACTCCTGGCCTTCAGTGCTTTTAGTAGCTGCTGTTCAATGACATTTTTACTCAAATTTGCTGGAATTGAACAGCTTTGCCAACCGAAATAATAGTTATTTTAAGGAAAGTCCAGCAGCCGGTCTTCTTCACTTGGACTGACCTCAATCAACAAGTTCCAAGACGTCCATTCTAACATTCTTTTGCTGCTATGATCCACTTTGCAAAGCAAATTATTTTCCTCATCGGGGCTTATGGGTTGGCAGAAAAATCTAGCAAAACGTCTGAAACCGGAAATCATGCCCTGAATACATAAAAGCTGCTAATGTCAATTCGATATCTGGAAGCGTGGCCAACACACGACAGCTGCCAAGCTATGTAATTGTTGTCTGCCAAGCTACGACTTTGGCAGACAAAAATTCTGAAAACAGGTTCTAGTTGCAAATAGGAAAAATTGCTTGACTTGGGAGTGATTGGGTTAACTGCTTGTGGCAACAGACACCAGTTGATTCATTCATTTACTTTCAAATACTTGAGGAAAATGCACAAGTAGAGATAATACACAAAACATGTTAGCTACATGTTTAAAAGACAATGAAAAAAAACGTTAATCACTTAAGTCTGAGAATAATTTACATGAGTAAAAGCCATATAGGATTTTAAAATATTTTAATTTTTAAAATTTATTTATTTTTTTATTTTTTTTTTGGTGTGGTACATCACATTAATGAAAGGTATTTTTGACTCTAAGTTTCTTTGATTTCTTTGAGTTTACCACGCACCCGAGAACAAAACACATGATCGCAAAATTGATTTCGTCCTCTTTTCTTAAGACCCGAGACCAAATGAAGACGAATGTGGCGAAAAACAAAAAAAAAAAAAAAATCTGCGTCCTTCCTTCGTTGTCTCTTTTCAGTTGGTTTTCGAGGTTCTCCACCTGAAGAGCGCTTATCGCAGTCGATACAGAAGAGAAACCTGACGTGTGCTTTTGTTTCAGCCCACAGTCGCCCCCTCCAGCCCTCACTTTCCAATCCTCCCCTCCTTTTGTTCACGCTTCCACTGTCGGGGGCGACTCCAGCACAAACAAACGCGTATCCGCCAATTAGCGCCGTCAAGCCTTCACCCTCTGCGAACCTCTCCCGTTTGCCACGAAGCATACGGCTTTAAAAGACCCGATAAGCAAGCGTCGTCATGCCGGCTGCTATGTGGAGCTGGACGCAAAACACATCGAAGGAAGGGGGATTTAAGTTGCACAACCTAAAAGGTCTGGTTCCCAAATTCAGGAAGTAATTTGCCTGCTTGCCTGCAACAGTCTGCTCCAGTATATATCACTGCAGCGTGCTCGCCCCGAGCTCAGGTTAATGCAGCGCGCTGCAGTCCGAGGCATGCTGCAGACTCCTGTTGCTATCAACTGCCTGTAACCTCTTACATCTGCATATAATTCTGAAAAGTTCAACTTGATGTATAGGAGAAGAGAAAAAAAAATCAGCAAAGGTTTAACTTTTACAGTTCCATGAATATTGCCACCGAATTCTGGGCAAATGCCGTATCCTCATGCAAAACCAAAGCCAAAAGCAGTGTCTGCAGTTGCCAGCTAATTTATTGCAGCTCAAGTTGTTTCATCGGTCTAAAGGATATTCTCATCTAAACTATGGGGATTGTCAGCATACATTTAAAAAATAAAATCAAATTGAGGCTGCATATTTTCATGGGGTTTTTTTTTGTTTTTGTTTTTATGACAAGGCTTGAAACCTTCTGGAAAGTTTTAAAAATTTACTTTTGTTTCTCGTGGTTCACTGAACGTCCCAGAATAATCAACTTGAGGTGCCATTTTCTCTCGCATCCGTGACTGGAATACCATGAACATGCAACTTTTTAAATTATACTTGCTGCTGTGGTTCCAGAACCATAAAGCTATTATGAATGGAGTTGTAGCCTTTACCTTTAACGAATATGTACAATAAAAAAAATTTAAAAAAAAAATCTTAGGACATATATTTAATTGTAACTTTCACAATACTGACAAATTTAAGTAACATTATTCAACATGGCATGAGAGGATCTCCAAATCTTCAGACCATCTGGAGATTTAAAAACCAGTAAAGCAATATTTTTGCCATTCCAAATTGAAATGAAAGCTCGTGCAAGTAAGTCAGAACTGGAGTAAACAGGCACGATGATTTCCATTTGTTTGTCGCTTTTAAATGAATCACTTTTCAAAAAAAAAAAAAACACGTTTGCAAATTCTCCCTAAAATTTGCTCCACATTGTTGCATTAATTAACCAAGTAGGCTCAAATAAAAAAAAAATAAAAATAATCGATGCATTTCTAGCAATATGACATATCAAGCTGCCTCTCCACTGTAGATGTGAGCCCGACCACATGCGGAGAGAAACGGTGAAGCAACCGCAGCATCGCTAGAACCATAACAAAGTATGAAACGGTGGCCAGTTCGACTTCTTTCTCCCCGTTATTCAGAAACTGCTGGTTCCAAAGGCAAAAACGTTCAAACCTCGCTTTGACGAGGAGATTCATTTTCCAACTGTCGTGTTCTACTTTCCCACCAGACAGGTTTCGGCGTTGGGATGCAGGATTCTCCACACTTGCGGATACCGGAGGAAAAGAAGAATACTTTTGCAACAAACAACGACAACAACAACAAAAGAAAAGTAACAACGATAAAAACAAAAATCAGCAGTTGCACTCAGGGTTGGCTCTTGCATAACGGCACCCCTCCTTCTGTGCGCCCTTGAAAATTTTTAATTTTATTCCCACTGAATGCACACAAAATAATCTTTCTGAACATGTATGAGAGCAAAAGAAAACTTGTACAAGCTACGATAGCTATTTGTTTTATCTGGTGCGTACCATTATCACCACCCCCTTACCAATGCCGCCCTGGGCTATGTCCACACTCAAATTGTTGGGGAAAGTACAAAGGGGAACATGTACAAAATTCCATTTCTGTTCATGTCTATGCAATTCATTCATTTAATGTTTAAAGTACAATGAAATTTTAAATAAATAATAATTTAAAAAAAATCTGGTGGCCTAAAAACTGAAAGAAGGTCTTCAAAGAATCTCAGCAGAAGAGAGAGGATCTGGACTGCTTTGTGTTTTTGGTTTTTTATTTTGTTTTTTTCCCAGGAAAAAGTAGGAGTAAGCAAAGTAATATTTGTGTGGCCCAGTGGATTTTTTGGGGGGGAGGGGAAACTATTACTTCTGAGAGCAATTTGTTTCTTGATTTTTCTAAAGAAAAATGCCCTTAGTTTAAATGTTGAATTTTTCTCATTAATTTTCAATTTGAGCAGAAGGATTTTAATGTAACTCTCCCTGGATCAGATGTGTGCAGCAGTAAAATAAGCTTCTTCTTTTTTCTTTTTTTTGTTGTTTTCATTTTCTGTGCAAATTTATTTATTTCCACTTGTGTGTGTGTGTGTGTGTGTGTGTGCGCGCGTGCTACCTATACGTTGCATGTTCTCATCCGAAGGCGCTTCGAAACTTGCTATTCGCATTCAATCGGGAGACTTCACAGTCGCGTTTCTGCACATCTTGTCAGGGCGCAACTTTTAAGCGTATCCGAAGTTCGAATATCTCGACCGCTTTCTTCGCAATATCTAAAATAAACTTCCCTATCGCCGCCCGATAAATGTAGTTCTGCTGCTGTTTCAGACACTTCTTCATTGATAACTGAGGCACAGCGGGGGGGGAAAAAAAAAAAAAAAAAAGTGTATTTCTCCAGGCCATCTGTGGGTGAGTCATGACCGGAGTGCATTACAGATTGATATGTTATTATCAAACACTGGCCTCCTGGCTGCGAAGAAGAAGAAGAAGAAGAGAGGGACAGACGGATGGAGGCCAGGGTGGAAGAGTACAAACTAGGATGAAGGATGGTGGAGGAGGAGAGGGACGAGGGAAAGATGAAAAGGCACAGAAGGGAGGGAGGAGAAGATGCTGTTCAGCTGAGAAGTATAAAGTTGTCACTGTGTGGATAGTTGGGCCACATGCAGACATGAAGGTGATGCTGAGTTGTTGATCCCCCCCCCAGCATACACCACATATATGCTGGACTATATGTCCAGCATACAGTACAGTACACCTGTATTATACAAAATGAGGGCATTTTATAAGGGACACACACACCTTAGAGGAGGTTTGACAATAACAACACACAAATGAGGCCATGTATCTTTTACGTTTCTGAATGCCAACACTGTTTCATTCCATTAAAAATGCCCGGCCTCGCCAGAACATGATCGCTTTACCTCAGCTCAATCTGGTGGAAGTTCATCAAGGTATAATTGTCTTGTTTCCAGTGCTGAGGTGCACAAACCCCCGGATCTCGGCTAGCTCATTATTGCGGGCAGCTCCAAATAAAACCTGAGGATGTTGCTCCGAATGAGGACGTTTTATTACCGAGAACCTGGCAGCAGACGAGCAATACACGTATAATGATGCCGAGAGAAAAGAAATAAAAAGGTGGGGAGAGACGGTGCTGAATAATGGGGAGGCTTGATTTAGCAGTTTCACCCTCTAACCTTTCCAGAAAATACTTTAATTTTTTTTTTACAATGGGCTGTTAATGCTTTCTCTCCTTCACAAAGCCCACTGATCCACTTTTATGAAGACACATATTTTCTTTGTGCTGTTTTTTTTCTTTTTTTAATGCTCTGACTAAGCAGTATATGCAAAATTTAAAGTAGCTAGACTACGTGAGGTAATACATCCAGCGTTCTATTTAATCTGTGCTTTCTTATTTGCTATCCAGGGTCGAACATCGTAATAAATCCCCATATTGCTGCAGGGCTTACTGTATACTTTCTTTCATTACTTTGGTTTTCATTCCACCCGCATCTCTCTATTTTTACCCCGCTTTGATATTTCTTATGGCTTTACAAAAAAGTGGAAGAGTACGCACTGTGTTTCCTAGTAGAATATTTGGACTCGGCAAAGCCGAACGAACTTCATTTGAAATGACTCGACGAGAATCTTGTGAAAATCTACTGCCTGTCAGCTGCAAGGCTGGAGCAAAGCAAAACGTCCGAATTTAAGAGGCCTTTAAAAGCTCGTTTTTCTGCGGCGGGGACTTTTATGGGAATTCAAAGTTGAGACAGAGAAACGAATGATTCAAATCTAGAATTCTACATTAAGACTTCTTTTGCTACTCCAGGTCAGTCAATCAGCATAATCTCAGAGATACTATGGTATCTAAGTACCATGGTTTTCAATACTCACATTTGTGGGAAATCATATTTAATTATGAGGCCATTTTGGCAATGTGTTCAGAAGCATTTCATGCGAATCTGGTCTTAATTCAAACTCTACATGCTACTTTAAGTCAAATGAAAATTGATTCTTTCGTTGTGCCCACTCCCTGTGTAAGGAAACTATTTCTGGTGAGCTCTAATTGTTTTATTTTGCTGCTGTTGTTGTTGTTTTATCTTAGAAAGTACACCTGGCTCAGCGACTTTGTGTTTTCCTGTTTTTCCCCTTCTGTAATCTCTAAGCCGCAGTCGGCCGTGGCGCGGGGCCACACATCCTGAGCCAGGTTTCGTCTTGTTAGAAAGGCAGCTTGTTCCTCTGCACTCCCAGAGATCTGGGCCTGCAGAAAATTTAAAACCTTGATGCAATTAGCTTGCCGTACCTACGTGGCAAGCTTCTTGCCGTTTGTCATTTCAGGATCATTTAATATTAATGTATCATTACTGGACAGAATTTAGATGTGATGTCCTCCTGACTACCAGTAGTTCATTTTTGTCCTCTGTAGAGGACATTTCTAAACTTGAATATCTCCCACCC
>NW_015113435.1:10319-12586 GCF_001443285.1 Poecilia latipinna | reverse complement strand
AGATTGTGGAATTTTAAAAAAATGGTGATTGGACAATATTTTTTTTCCTGGTAGTCTTCTTAACCTCATAACATCGTTAGGTTGCGTTTCACTGTTGTAAATTTAAACTGGTCAAAATTGGGTCGATTAAATAGGGACTGGATTTGAATGTCTGAAGTGTCTCAAATTGTTGTTTGTTGTAAATCTGCACTAAAATAACTGAACTGAAAAGATTTTTCTGCTTCTCACAATTTATTCGTGTCATGTTTTTCAGATAAGAAGGCTTGTTTTCTTTAACATTCTGAAATATTTTAAATGAATAATATACGAGCCAAGCATCGTGGTAGATCAAGAGAAACTTGCATTTTTATCACACTGTGCTTAGCTGACATCTTAAGACGACTGGTTATGGATTCCTTGCGAATTAAGAAAAGATTGTTTCTATGCAAAACGTTCACACGTCTTAACAGTTGACTTTCAGACAACACTTAAAACTTTGACATTTAGATTTGTGTTAGTGAAGGAATTCGGCGAAGAGCAGAGGCGGTTATGATTAGACCCGAGGCCTGTCGAGGATATTCAAAAGGGATTTTTTTTTTTTTGAAAAAAAGAGTCAGTGCAAGGTCAGATCTGAATTGTTTTTGCACTAAGTGTCAAAAGGCTCTTCTGATTGCATATTTTTTCTCAAAAAAAAAAAAAGCAAAAGAAGAAGAAAACGCAGCGTGTCAAGCAGTCACACTCCACATGTCGATAATTTAATTAGCCTATTGCATAAACTAACTGCCCAAACCTGATGTCTTTTTGTGGCTAAAGAGCTAAAAGCTCATGAGGAGTTTGCAGACATTGTATAATAGCGAAGAAATAAAAGTTAAAGGAATCCTAATCAATATGCTTCCATACAGTCCCATTTAATTGAGCTTTTTTTTTTTTAATCTGGGCTAAGGTTTATTTTGAATCTATCCTGCAGAGAGATCACATCACAAGCTCACAAACAACAAACACACAAAAAAAAAAAAAATCAACTTATTAACATATACTTTATCTATTCAGGCAGAGCAGATGCAGTGACTATGCATAGCTATCTTCAATATTTGTCTTTAAGGGAAATAGTAAAGGTGTACTTCGGCTTCTCCGATCCCTCCATTTCATAATGACCCTGCAGCCTCGACAGAAAGACGGAGGAGTTTTGTTTAGCGTTTGCTAATTGCACAATCATGAACCTTCACTGACTCATTTTGCCCATCTTAAACAGGGCAATAATGCGCACACATACACACCTGTGTGACATTTACCCCATAATAACCTGCTAAGGTAAAATGTATTTTAGAAGTCATTTTCACGCCAATCAGGCATCTCAATAGACAGGCAGTTCTGAGCTGCTATTACCGTTCTAATGATGCATGAAAGTGCTTAACTCACTCACCTTGACATTGTGTGAGTAAATGTGTGTCGGAGGTTCTGAGAAATGGAAGGGGGAGGAGGAGTGATGCGGCGTGAGCGACGACGGAGGCGGAAGACGCTTTAAAACGATGTTGACGAGCGATCCCGGCGTCCTCCCTGAGTGACTCACTCGCGAGAGCGCAGACGGCGTCCTGATCCCCCTGTTCTCACAAGTTGCGGAGGACAAATTCGCCGCAACACATTTTCGAGAACCGACAATGTGCTGCGTCTTAAGCGGCAAGTTTGTTTTGGAGATTATGCGTGGCGCTGATGTGATCCACAGCGATTGTGTTCGCCAACAGGCCCCGCGAGTGACACCAGCCGCTTGGAAAGCGCGACAAATCCAGCCTCCATTGCTGACACCTGTCAGTCCTATGTTTCTAAATCCAAATCTGTTGCCACTCGTAACCAGGCTTTGCAGCTTTTGCTGCAAAGCTTTCTAGAACGGCGTAGTTGAGAAAGATGGCAGTAAAGAGTTTACTGTTGATGGTGTATGGTTATAAAGTCCTGTGAAAAGTAAATATGTATTGTTGTTTTTTTGTTTGTTTGTTTTTTGTTTGTTTGTTTGTTTTTTGTTACACTTATATGTTTGGGATGATCAAAAATGTCATCTTCATATTTGACCTTTTCTTAGAATTCAGAATTTTTTTTTCTAGTGGCCCTAATCGCCTTCCATACAATTTTAAGCTACTAAGGAAAATTTTTAAAAATCCACACTGTGCATCTATGCTTAATAACTGTTTGTGCCACCCTTGGCCCCAACAACTGTTTGCATCTTGGCTCTTTTTGTGCTTACGTTTTGATCATTTTCTTGTTTTATATATATATATATATATATATATATATAT
>NW_015113435.1:0-5600 GCF_001443285.1 Poecilia latipinna | reverse complement strand
AAATACTTATTTCACACAATAAAATGGAAATTAATTATTTAAAAATCATACATTGTATTTTTCTGGATTTTTGTTTTAGATTCCATCACTCACAGTTGAAGAGTAAATATGATAAAAAATTACAGTCTTCTACAAGCTTTGCAAGTGGGAAAACCTGAAAAATCAACAGTGTATCAAATACTTGTTCTCCCCACTGTATATATATATATATATATATATATAACAATATCTTGCCAAGTTAATTCATTTATGCAACTTTATTCATGATTTCTGCTTTTTGTGCTTGTTGGATTTTGCTTCCTTTAATCAGTATTGCTCTTATTAGCTCTTATGAACTTTATTATTTATTATCATGCCACTTTGCTTCCATTCATAACTGTTTCCAATCAGCCATAATGGAGGGATTTTTTATTTTTATTTTTTAGCATGAACCATATTTAAGTTCAGACTAGGTCACTTCAGGAAATCAGGTTATCTTTGTCTGATTAAATTAAAAACAGTACAAATCTGTAAAATGAAAACACTCTTTAAATCCACTGTATATTAGTGACAGTGATAGCTTCCTGGGCTTATTATGCCTTCAGATGTTGGTTTATTTTGCTTTGGTGTTCAACATGCCCATGAAAGTGATTGTGCCCTAGATATTTGCGAAGCGTGTAATGCTGCACAGCGAATCAGGCAAGGTATATCACTGACGTCCCGCTTCAACATGTCGTGTTGTGCACCATATGGACCCGTGTCAGGACGCATATCTGTTTTAAAGTACAAGTGGTTCTCAAGGACATGTCATGTAGTCATGCAAACATTAAAAGGATGAGGCAGTTTGACGAGAAAAAAGAAAAAAAAACAACAACACTGAAAGTCTCGCGCTACGGCTAGGAGATATTTTCTACAACAAATCGAAATTCGTCACAAATTACTCACTGATTTCCATGTGTTTTTGTTAAAAATGAATTACATGAAACTAGACTCAGGTGGTGTATTTTAACATTTGTTTATGTTTTTTTGTTTTGTTTTTTACAAAAATTGACAATAAAAATACAACCGGATGCTAAGGAAGTTTGGCAAAATGCATGTTTAAAAAGGGGGAATCCACTTTTCGGCAGGCAGTGTGTGTATTCTAGTTGATGACATCATAAGAGGCACAGAAATCGAGGTGATTTGTTGCCATTTGGGCTGCACTGTTGCTCTACAGCAACAAGTCCCTGGGTTCAAAAGTCAAATTACAGACTTCCTTCTTTCTAAAACACAGTCAGTCCCACAAGTTTCAACTTTCATACAGAAGTTTAATACACAAAAATAAAATGCCTTGAATTTCTATAGGCTGCACTTGCTCACAAGGTGTTATTCACTATAAATAAAAGTTATAGGAGTGTACCTGTTTGCCATGACAACCATTTTTCATAGGGTATGAGAGCTCATATAGGACAGCAGAGATATAATCTGCTTTATGTTGTGACTCCACTGCTTTTTCTGTTTATTTATTTTTTTCCGGAATCCTCCTTAGGATCAAAGTTAAAATCTTTAGTTTCCATGGTCATTTATGCCATATTTCCATCTCCGTATATAGATGTCTCTTCAGAAACATTATGCCAAGCTTGAGTAATGAAAAAAATTTGGCCTGAGGACGGAACCACTTAGCGCTGCTTTGAGTGCACTCAGAGATCCATTTGGAGGAAACGTACGTGGCGGCCTCGGCATTCGCGTTCTTGCTTTCTTCACTTCCAGGTCGACGGAAGACAATGTTGTTAAATCAAGGAAACACGGACGGCGTGCTCACTCTGTGTCAGCAATGCAATCTCGGCTCTGAAAAGAAGAAAACAGAAGGTTTCGCCCAAAGTGGAGCTTGGGAAAGTTGACAAACAGGGACGCCAGTAGTCCGCATTTCTAATTTCTGGGTGAAAACCTTTACCACAGTCAAGTAGGGGTTCCACAGGGCTGTGTACCAACCGACTAAACAAAATAGCCATGTTGGTGGGCAACACAATTGAGCAAAAAATGTCATAGGTAAATAAAAACTGATGGCATAATTTCTTGACAGTCAACGTTCGGGAACAAGAAAGACGAAGCTCCCATATATATTTATTGCTCCGACTGTTCATGTTGGACAATTAGCCATTCCCTGACATTTGAGGAACAAGACCAATGCATTACATGAGTAACATGTTTTCTTTTCTTTCCCATTTTGATGGGCCTATATTGAGTCACAATGATAGTGCAGGGGAATTGGAAGTAATACCTACTTGTAGAATAATCTCAAAATCTTTGATCAATTTAGCAAAATGATAAATTGCTTCATTTGTATGTAGAATATTTTTCAGGAAGTGGATTTTGTTTTAGATATTTGAGACATCTTAACCATCAGTGAAGGGTTCTGAGGCTAATTGTTGACTCATGCCTTTATACTGACTCTTCTCTCAGCGAGTCAGTACAGGTGTTGGCAGGCAGCGTGGAAAACAGATGCTGATTTATTCAACCTGAGAAAGCGCGGCATGACTTCCCCTGTCTTTGTGTCCCATTGTTTTCTACAAGCCAACTTGTGTTTGTGGAGGGGGTGGGGGGGGCAATTTTTTCCTCTGATTTGTCCGTTAAAAGGGGAGCGAGCGCAACCGGAAGCTGTTCGGACCTGACAAACGGCAGCCTAAACCGGGTCAATTACAGACAGGGGGTACTTTAAAGCCAACCGGCGGAGATAGGAGTCGAATCCCTCATTTGCGGAAACGGTGTGTGCTTAATGAACAATGCCGTTATCATAAGCTCTGTTGATCACAGAATTAAAATCCGTTCTGCCGAGGCGACCGGTCGACTTCAAGAGAGTGCGCGACATCTCTCACAATGGTGCAAACAGATTCATTATTTGAAGCATAATTCCCGCCCCCCCGCCTCCTCCCCATCCTCCTCCCTCGCTGGCACAATTAATAAATCAGACTTTTCATCGTCACGGCCCAGTGGGACTGAACAGGTCGTGTTATTAAAAAGCCATCGCTGCCTCACTCAGTGATCTCGGGGAAAAGGACTAAATTGGAATGGTAATGTATTATTGCTCTCAACTGGTGGTTATATTCTAAGCTTAGGTTTGCAGAGAAGATGTCCGGCTCTCTGCTGTCCAGTCGAAAGTTATTATCAAGTTGACAAATGCCAGCGTAACGACTTTTGCTTCTTTTTCCTTTTGTTGACTTCTTTGATGTCTACTAGTTCATCCCAATCCTGTTTTCTCTCTTGTAAATAGCAGGTCTGTCACAGTGTCATAAACCATTTTTTTTTCTCGCAAGGAATTGAAGTGCAATTAGAGGCCTAGTCAAAGCATACTCTGAGCAATCATGTTAAAAGAAAATGACCTAAAGCAAGGAAACAGACTACGATAGAAATGTTGCGCGTACTCTGGAGTCTGACCTCCAAAAACTTGTTTTCCTGTTTATTAAACGTCTCCGTGCTCTTCATCCACCAGTCATCAGCTTGTCTAATCACACCAGCTGAAGTCACACGCCTCTCGTTTTAGATTTTTCATCTCAGCCCTGATGGATATGCTAAACACAGAGAACCTTTTTCATTAAGGCTTCTCGTGGAAGCCGCCTCTGCTAACATCCAGATTGGGTTCAACTCTCCATCACACTGATTTCTCTGAAGATGAATCTCTGATTGAACAGACCTCTTCAGACAGCTGGCGTCCCCTCGTGTGTGTGTGTGTGTGTCTGTGCGTGCGTGCGTGTGTTGCCCTGTTAACAGCGTTGTAATAAAGAAGAAGAAGTTTAAAAAAAAAGGCCTTCTAGAAGATGAAACTGAAGGAATGCACGTTGTGTGGCCAAACTGAAAATGAGTCCTTTATGTGAAATTAGCTCTGTCTCTGCTCCTCTCAGACGCGCTCTGCACTGCTGAGACGAAAGCTACAGAAAAAGGTAGCCCGTAATTAAATGCCAAACATCTTAGACGTTTGTGCAGTGACACTTAACAGAGGCTGATAGATAAAATCCCCCAGTGAGGCAGCTAGATGAAATAGATTCTTTTATGTTGTCCTCCGCTCCTTTTGAGTTTTTTTTTTTCTCAAATCACAGCTCTGGAATCTCTGCACCGGCATAATGAATCTGCGGCACGAGGTAGGCTGTCTGTGCCAATGCGGTGAGTCGTCACGGCAACGTTGGAAGAGTTGTAAAGATTTGGGCATTTACATCTCATCTTTGGTTGGAATATGGTTGTTTCCTAATAGAAAGTGAAATGTGTCCCTATGGTTAAGGCGTTTTTAAACACTGACTTGCTAATTGATTTCAATGCCTATTCAATTTGTTCTGGATAGATTTAGTATGTGTGCTCCAATCACTTGATGACCCCCCTTAAATATGTTTTCGATTTTTCACATTTTACACATAATCATGCATTTTTTTAATACCAGACTAATATAACCTGAACTGTATGTGAGTCTTTTATGTCCTTATGGAGGAATTGTGTTCTAATTAAACCCCTAGAAGGTTTTTAAGCATCCCTGAACCAATGGCATCTGTTCGATTTAAGTTCAGGCTTTGACTGAGCCAGTCCTCAATTTTATTGATTTTTAAAGCTTTTTGCAATGATGTGCTTTGGATAATTGCCCTGCTCCAAATGATAACTGGATTTTGCAACCCAGTCATAGGCTTAAATCACAATCTAAATATGACTTTTTGTAGATATAACCTTTTATATCTTTATTTTTTTTTATTGATTCTGTCTTGTAGAATTCCTTGGTAAACATGGTTGTATTTTGCCGTTTCATCAGAGAAGAGCTCGTCACGCAACAGTTTCATGGAAATAATTTGATCAAATTCTTCAATTATGTGTGCATGCAAGCATCTAATTAAATAGCTGGTGACCCTTTAGTTCTGGTATTTATCTAGTTCCCAGTGCAGACATAAATGGATTTGGAAGCCCTTAAAGCCTTGGCAAAATCAAGTGAAACTTTTCTGTTTGTTGCTGCCTCATCACAGGAAGAGAATTAACTCATTTTATGTTTTTGTCTCATTAATTGTGTCAGGACAGTGAATTTTTTTTTTTTTTTGCAACTCGAGTAGCAAGCAGACTGGATTCGTAGTTCAACAAAAGACACGGTACAGCTTGTTTTGCATTTCTGTAAAGGAAACTGGATTAGTATCAATTAGTCAGATTCCTTTGTTTCTTTACGGCGCTGAAAAGCCAACAGATGCTGGAAGAAAAGCCTTTCTTCTCAGGCATTGTCCGGGGAATTTGAGATTTGTTTAGTAGTCACAAATAAAGGTGCTTATGGTCTACAGTTTATAAATCTCCTGCTTACGAAAGGGAAAATGAAACATTTTTTTTGTTTTTTGGACCTCTCTAAAGAACTCATTTCAAAATAAAACATGAAAATTTACAAGGGATGTGTTATTTTTCATATGTAAATGCATCGTATCCCATCTAAATTGAATGATTGTGAGTTTCTAATATGTTGGTTGATTTGTGTTTGGTCATCAAGTCCTGCTGCCATCATCTAAGAGATTTCTCTTATCACAACGTTGATTTATTCTTCAAGGCTGCGGATCCTAGAACACCTCACTGATTTAAAAAATAGGGCGGTGTGTGTGTGTGTGTGTGTGTGTGTGTGTGTGTGTGTGTGT
>NW_015113434.1:258423-260330 GCF_001443285.1 Poecilia latipinna | reverse complement strand
AGGAGTTCAGAAATCAATGTTTGGTGGAATAACAATGAGTTCAGTGCTGAGGGCTCTTCAGTTTTACCAGAACTGTATGAGTCCTAAAACAAAGGACTCATCTTTGTTCTTAGGAATCATATCTGCTTTTAGAAAATCAGATAATTTTTTTAATGTAAAACACATCTGATTTCCTGTAAGCTCATAAAATCCTATCTCCATGTAAAACATGCGTTTTGTTTTGCAAGTATTTAACTCTGCCGTCATGTTTTTCCATTGATACCAATAATGACAATTTATGGAAATTAGAACTTCCCTGCTGTCAATCATGCCTTGTTTTCGTTACATCTGCTAAAAGCAGATGTAACGAAAACAGAAACCCTGCAAAAGACTTGACAAAAACCCAAAGTCTGCAGACAGAACTGCTGCTCAGTTAAATCCAACTGGCTAAACTTTAGTTGATTTTTGCAGACGTTCTCCATCCAGTCTGCCTGGGCTTTAACTATTTTCAGTCTTTAGTTGAGCAAATTTGGTAGATACACCCTAAAGGACTTGCAGATTTAATTATAGATAAATGTGGTCCCTCAAAATCCAAACTCAGAGTGGCTAAGTATATATTTTTATTATTTCACCCCTTTCAAATTATTTATTTGAAAACATTTCAAAAATTTTGTATTCCTTTTTTCACATATCAGAATATGTCGCAGTTTGTGTTGGTCTAGCATATAAAATCCCATTAAAATGTACTAAACTCTGGAGTTGCAAAGCTAAAAGATGTGAAAAAGTTTAGGACGTATTAATGTATTTAGTCTCTACATATTTTGCCTTATTATGCATTATTTTACTATGTATTATTTAAGATACATTCTTGCTTTTAAGAATGTATCTTGAAAAACAAAATACATTCTTGAGAAATGTCTTGCTATTAACTTTGCAGGGTTTATAGAGATAATCTAGATTTTTATTTCTGATTTTTTACATTTTATCGATGCTCCATTGTCTCAGTCATATTTTCTTTATTGGTGTTTCACATTTCTTTGCTTGTATTTCTTTCTGTGTTTCTCTTCTGCATCTTTTGGAGCTTCCAAAAAATGAATCCTTCACCTCATCCTCTTGTTGCTAATGTGCACATTACAACATAATTAATGTTGTAATGTTAGTTTTGTTTCACAGTTATTCAATCAAAAAAAAAAAAATCATGTCAAACAAAAAAAGTAGTATTCAATCAAAAAAAATCATGTCAAAGCAAAAATCACTAAGTTTTTTTTTTTTTATATGAACTTTTTTTTTGTTTTTGGTTGAGTCTTTTTTTTTTGGTTGAAACTTTTTTTTTTTTGGTTGAGTCAAAAGCCCAATTTCAACGTGTTAAATAAAGTCAAATTTCTTTGCAACAACTGAAAGGTGATGGTGCTATAAATTGTCACTATGTGATTTTAAAACACTGAATAAATCGCAGTTAGCAAGACTGACGTTATTTATACTGTTAAAGGTTATTTTTAAATGGTGCTTTTAATCTGGCAAATGGCCTCGCCTTAATATGACTGTTTCATCGCAGGTAAAGACACTTTTTCACCAGTACGGTTTTAATTCTTGCATGTGTGGTGGGATGGTGTGTTCCACCCTCCCCCTCTCTGCGCACCAGGTGCAGCAAGAAGCTCACTGTTGATTGGTGGGCGGGGCAGGTGCCAAGCCGCAGCAAGGTGCGTGTGTCAAGCCTTGAGGTTGTGTACAGGAGCCATCAGAACAACTCCAATTTCAGCTTTGTTAGTTGAAATGGGAGAAATACCACTTTACCTCAGAAGATTACAGTTAAGATTATCTTATTGGAGTTATTTAAAGGGTCATTATGAAAACCATCCTGGTCAAGAGATTTTAAAACCTAGTTGGGAAAGGGGGAAAAAGACTTTAAAATCCTTTGGGTGGGAGAT
>NW_015113434.1:126074-251951 GCF_001443285.1 Poecilia latipinna | reverse complement strand
ATAACTTAAGTTTTTATATAATATATATTTTATCACACTTAAACCAAGTTTATGTCACCAAAGTCCAGTTGCATGTGTTACCTTTGTGTTTTTGTATTTATTTTGTTTTTTTGGTAATATTGTGATATTTTGTTTCAGCTCTATGTTGTTTTGTAACTTCAAAAATTTTAATTTTACGATTGAAAAATTGAAATTGTTCTTCAGTTGGAAGAACGGAAAAGTGGCACTTCGGTGAAAATGGCACGTTTTCACCAAAGTGCCGATTATATCAACTGAATTCAAGTAATCTAATAGGGCATGCATTTTGTCTGATGTGACGCTTTTATTTACGGTTTCTAAGAGAGAACAATTCAATTTGAACCACAGATATACAAATGTACACTCGCTCACCTCCCAGCTAATAAATGTATTTAAAAACTGTGTAGTTTTAAGTGATGATGTTTTTGTTAGATACAGATATGGTGATTGAAGCTGTGGTTTCTCGGTTCTCTGTTTTTTTCTCTCTCTCTCTTTCTGCGAGTGTGGAAGCAGACTACACTCGTATAATCTTCATCATCCACCATCAAGCCGTAACGCTCCACTTGTGAAGGTAAATCTGTTGGATTTCTATTTCACACACCAATTCAGGCTGCTTCCACTCGACTTACATGAAAGTGTTTTGAGGGTGACGGTTAAAGGATTAGGAGACTGAAACGTTATCCCCCATCTGTTTAACAGAAAGGTGACGAAAATGGACACCGGTAACCCAATGCCACTGGCGGGTCCGATTCTCACACCTTTCCCATCCTGAGCAGATGTCTGACGAGAAAAGAAGCGAAAACATTATAATAAATCACTGGTTAACCTGGACTGAGAGGAGAGACTTGCAAATTAACTCAGGTGTCGTACACAAAGTTAAGACCTTAAGCACTTGTAAAATAAAGTTTTTAAATAACTCGTAGAGACTCAAATAACTGCATTTAAATCCCCACTTGTGTTTGGTTTCATGACCCTCAGCAAGTTGCTAATTAACCAGCATTAAAAAGGCTAAGCCATTTTTTTTTTATCTCTGGCTGGTTGTTTGACCACTCCTCCTACTGAAATAGTTCATAAAAAGTGGTTGGTTTTCCCGTATGAACCTGCTTTGTAGACAAGCTCCATACATTTTTTAATAAGTTTGAGGTGAAATCAGTTTTATTCCATCCATAAACAGTTTTAATGTGCATTTGGGATCCTCATTCTGTTGTTTCCAAGTTCCAAACGTCTAGATGTTGATTCAAAGTGAAGTTAGTGCATTGCCTCCGTAGCATAGGCAGCAAGTCAGACCATGATACTGCCACCACCGTGCCTTACAGCTGGTCAAAAAGGGTTTGTTTTAAACAAAACATCTCAGTCTTTGTCCATCTGAAAATGTTTCTAAAAAAAAGTCATCAGTTCACTCTTCATTCTTCTGTTTTTACATTTACGATACGTTCACATTTAATTAGTTCCTGGATTACTTTTTAACACCCCAAACAGTTCCCTCACATCAGAAGTTGGATAACAGAAACTCTGACGCAGTTTGAGCGTTTTACTGGATAACTGTCCCAAACCCAAATCCAAACTGGTTTTGGCCCGAATAGAGCAGGATAATATTAAGCTTCTGGAGTGGATCCGACTTCAAACTTGCAGAATAGTTTTGGATGGAAAAAGAAAACGAATCAATTTCAACAAGTTCTTCCAACTTGAAGAGTATTCAAATATCCAACAAGAAAAACAGCAGCGCCTTTGTGACGGCAATGAAATATAACCAAATATTAGTGTGTGCTCACATTTCTTTTATCCTCCATGTAACATTTTAACACAGATTTCAATTACTGTGTCTATAATTCACAGAAGTTGTTTGCTGTGGAATGAAAACACTTCCTGAATGCATATACACTTTATATGACTGCCATAGAATGATCTACACACCTTTTATCTGATGGTAGAATAACATAAAATCAGTAAAAACACGTTTATTACAATTGCTTCGACAGTTAGTAGTTTATTTACAGAATTTATCATGCTCCGACATAAAAGACAAATGTTAAGTAGGTTACAAATTAACTCAGGTGTCGTACACAAAGTTAAGGCCTTAAACACTTGTAAAATAAAGTATACTTTTATAAGTAAATGGAAAAGGTCATGTTTGACGTGCCCACCTCAGACTGCAGCTGTAAACCGTAACGTCTCATCAACCTCGACAAAGATCAGGGTAACGATGTTTATGAAACAAATCCATGGATTCTTTTCGTTTCCACAGTAGTGACTAATTCTTACAATAAAACATAGAAACTAACTTGTGAAGAAGAAAACACATTTTTGATCTCTTTATTTATCTTCTCATGTCTCAGATTCTTGGTCATAATTTCAGGTTCAGGAGAGATTAGAGATTATTTGGCATTTTAACTTGGCTCACAATGCAGCCTCGTTAGTACTACTGCAAAACCAGTCACTGAAAAAAAGCCCACTTCCTGGAAACTGTAGACTTTTTAGCCAACTTATACAAACTAAAACATGATTTATGGATAGAGCTCATGCATCTAAACACAATACATAAAAAAAAATGCATGACATAAAACAAAATAACTCATCAATAAATAAATGTTCAAAAGTTCATCCCCAAAAAGGTCATCAAGTTGCAGTTAAAAATTTCCAACAACCACCAATTTTTCCTAACACTGGAATGTTTCATGGAAAAGGGGAAATGCCTAAACGTCCCTGCAGAGTGTTGCTCTAAACCTGGACAGCTATTTGCATCGATGGGTGACGGCTATATTTAACCTTGACAAAACACCAAAACATCACTTTGCATTCAGGGAAGTGAAAAAAGCATTTTCTGTCCAAGAATAAAACCACAGCAACTGAAGGGCTAAAATTATAAACCCGACTTTGTCTCATTATTTTACAAAGCCTCACCTCGATGTAAACTGTTATATATATTTTTAGAATAGAAGGCTAATGAAAGTATTTTTCTGCAGCTTGTGTCAAGATAATGCTTCTTTACCAAAGTATAAAAAATAAGATGGAAGGGCAGATATGCATGCAAAGCATAAACATACATATTTGTAAATGCTTTACATAAGCTGAGTGTAAAATTAAACATTAAAAGTTATTCACAACATGTAAGCTTTGATCACAGCTGATGGAAATAACTAAAACTGAATCCAAACATCTTTGTGTCCAACATGAGTTCAGAGAACAAGACATTGTGTCTGAGAAAATGTAATAATTTAAAATGGATTAATAATGGTTTTATTCCTTGAACCTGTTTAATCAAAGTTATATTTCTGAAGCAGATGAAAGCACAGTGTTTGAAATGATCCTAAAATGAGATAAAGATGAGCAGCCGTGTCACACAGGCCTTTCACAGTTATGACAAGTAAAAAAGAAAAGGTGGTAAAATTTAAGTTGCTTCATGTCGACTTGTCAGAATACGTTAAAGATCTGCTGCGGTTGTATCAATCTTCCAGACCTCTCAGGTCTCCTGGTTCTGCTCTGCATCAGAACAAGAACCAAACATGGAGAAACAGCATTCAGCTTCTGTGCACCACAAATCTGGAACGAACTTCAAGAAAACTGCAAAACAGCTGAAACACTGAGTTCCTTTAGATCTAAACACATCCACAAGTTTAGAGTTGCTTTTGCTCCCAAACATATCTGATGAGTAACGACGGAAAAATGTAATGTTTCAGTTGTTGATTTTTGTGTTTTTATGATGTAAAGCACTTTGAAATGCCCTGCTGCTGAAATGTGATACACAAACAAAATCTTATTTGATTTTTGATAACTTTTTATAGTTTCTGCATCAAGAGAGCACAAGGATATTATTAAGAGAACGTCAACTAAAAACGCTAAATAACGTGATTCCATTAAGTGAATAACATCTAATTCTCAAAACACCACAGAAAAATAGTTTTGTCAAAGGGAAACGGATCGAGGCGTTCTGCCTTTACCCTCTGAATACTTCAGCTTATTCTGGTCTGTTTTGCAGTGATGTGAAAAACTCAACAGTTTCCTCAACCTAGATTTTTTTCAGATGACTGTCGTGAAGTTTAATCAAACCTCTCCATCCGATTCTGAGCTTGGCAAGAAGGCGAAGACATCACTGGAACTGAAGATGCTGACACATTGTTAATGAATGCCTTAGTGTTAAAACACACATGAATACACAAACCTACACTTTTATGTTAACTTACAGACAAATATGTTGACAATCCACCTAAGAGATGTGTAAAAAAAAAAACCTTAAATTAATCTTTTCGTTTTGAAAATGTAATAAGAATTCAACTTTTAATTGGAGAACATTTACCAATTAGGGAAATTATCTTGTTTTCTTTTTATGGCATCTAGATCCTACAGACTCCAAGTTCTTCCCACAGGATCACAGATCCACCACCATGCTTAGCTTTAGGGATGAGGCAAATTTCCAAACATTCATCCTTTGTTTTAGGCTCAATTTTACTCTCAAAGCAGATATTTCCAGTTAAGGTCCCAGTAGTGTTTGTGATGGTAGGTCTGATGAGGCTTTTCTCTGGCATAACATCACATTTACAGCTCTGGAAAAAACTAAGAGCCCACTGCACTGAACCCCATTGAAAACCTCCTGGTAATTCCTCCAAATACTGATTTCTGAACTCTTCCTGAGTCAAAACATTAGTGTTGCTGTTTGTAAATGAGTATCAACTAGTTTTCTTTGCATTATTTGAGGTCTGAAAGCACCTTTTGTTATTTTGACCATTTCTCATTTTCTGCAAATAAACCCTAAATTTGTGCTTTGAATATCACAGACATGTTGTCAGTAGTTCACAGAATAAAAGAACAATGTTCATATTACTCAGACATAAACCTGTAGAGTAAAATCAGAGAACTCTTAATTTTTTTCCAGAGCTGTATGTCCAAAGAAGCCAGAAAATCATAACTTAATAATACGTCTGTTTTTCAAGTTTTGATTTACTTAAAAAGCATCTTATATGTTTTAGTTGAAATCATTTTAAATATTGTCACCTAAAATAAAAGCCTAACTCATTTTTGCCAAGGGAAAAAAAGAAAATCACTTTTGGCAAATTTTTTTTGGAATGATTTTACGCCTTCTTAACATGAATTTATTTTTGTTATACTCATTTAAATTATTGGATTTTCCTTTAATTTTAAGTTAAATTGTGGCACTGTAGTAAAAGATTTTTTTAGCTATTTTACACACCACACTGTAAAAAAAAAAGTTTATAATTTACAGTAAAATACTGGCAGCAGTGGTTGCCAGAATTTTACCGTATAAAAACAGCTAAATCCGTATAAAAAGTCTGTATAAATACGGATTTTATAGTATAAAATCGGTAAATTAGAGACGTTTTTTTACACACCAGGGTTGTCACCAAGATTGCCTGCATCTTTAGATAATGGAAGACTAATTAATATATGACTTAAGGGGAGTTAATTAAAGCGTTTTTTAAAAAACACAGAGTTATATGTATAACACAAAACTTAAAAAGATTCTCTATGTAGCTGCCTGGAGCAATACTTGTTTAAGTCCCATTAAAAAAACAAAAACAAAACAAATATCCGGCCCGTCAGTGTCAGGCCTGAAAGTGCTGAAATCACCTTTGGATGATCCCGTTAATACTTTCTCTTTAGCAACAAAGAGAAGAAAGAAAAACTCGTCAGACGAGAACCTCTTCTCCAGATGATTTCTGCCCCCGTTTGGAGCCTAGCGGTCCGTCAGGCAGTAGGAGTCTGTGATGGGAGGAAAGACGACGGCAATGGAGCTCAGATGAGGGAGATCCGAATGGGAATATTGGGAGAACCTGTCCTATTCTGAGGGGAATGGTGGGACATGACGTGCTCCACCATCGCGTGTTTCGGCATGTGCTTCATGAGGTACGTCTCCTGGAGAGAAGAGGAAAAGTAACTTTACGCCGGAAAATGCAGTGGTTTTAGAGCAACTATTATTGTGAAAGAACTCACATAGATTACTTTATAAAAATATTACACAAATCACTTTAAATACCTGCAGTACCAAATATGATACACAGATTTTAACATTATTTAAATGCAATATACCAAATAAATCATTATGTTATTGTGCATTGTCTCAAAATGTAAAGCATTAATTAAAAAAAATTAATAACAATACATGTTTAATTTTACCCAAAATTGTCTAAAATTGGCAAGGTTTTCCCTGGAAAAACCGTGTGACCAATCTCATGCGAGCGGACATTTTGAAAAGAGAGAGAGAGAGAGAGAGAAAAAAAAAAGCAGTTTCACCGCCTGCAGTGCAACGATCATCCAGTAGATGGCAGAATACAAGTCTCAAATTAAATACAAAAAAGAGGCCACAGAAACGTATCAAATGGCGAAATATTAATAAAACATTTCAAGTGAACATAACTTGAACATAAAGTGCTTGATAAGTTAATCTACTAAAGTTGAGTAAATGACAAAAAGCTTAATATTTAATAGGCCAGCAAGGTATCCCACAATGCATTGTGCCACCAGCAGCGACTAGTTAAACCACTTTTGTCACAAAAAATGTTTTAAGATGTTTTAAGGCGACTCCAAAGCTCCATGTATGTAGTCAGTTCATCATAACGAGCAGTGCAACTCATACTACCTATGATTTGGGTATTTACATTTTCATACATGAAACTGCACCATGACCAACCTGCTCTGCCTTAAGGGGTAGCGAAACATGGGATTGTTTTAATGAAAGGATTTGAAAAAACATAACTGCTTCCAATATTTTCTGTCAAAGTTTGAGTTTGAGAAACAAAAACAGAAAGCAGGAATTATTTTGATTATGTTGTTTTCTTTTTATATATGTAGTTTCTAATTAAAAAATTAAGCACATGGTGTCATTGCAGTACTTAAAATATACTCAGATTCATTATGTTAACTTAAGGAAAATTGCACAAAGTTGCTCAATCAGTTAATTTTATGAAAACTACAAGATTTTGAGTTTGCAACTTAGGAGAACTAATCAGGTTTTGCAGAACACACATGTACTATTATATCAACACTACTTCCTGATAATGATCAAGTTAGTTGAGTTCTGCAAACTTAAATTTTGAAAACTTGGTTTCTTTGTTTTGAGGCTATGAGTTTGCATACATTGTTTAAAGTGAACTCCATTTATTGTGCTCTACGGTGCCTCACAGCTTCCCCTGCATGTAAAACGGCCACAGAGTTTCCTGTGAACTCACTGAGGTGTACGCCCGGCCGCACATGCTGCAGCAGTAGGCCTTGGCGTTCTTGATGGCGTGTGCAGAGAGGTGGATCTGCAGCGAGGCCGAGTCTGAGTAGGCACGGAAACAGTTGGAGCATTTGAAGGGCTTGTCCTTGTTGTGCTGCCTCTGGTGAGACTTTGAGAAAGAAAGCAGACACACATCGGGTTAGTCTGTGTGCTTAAGGACAAACTGGAGACCGAAGGGTTTTCTGAGTCAGTTTGTTCAACAAACCTATAGAAAAAGTCACATAAAATGAACTTCCCCGCTGATTAGGAAGCGACTTTTACAACCACGAGAACCGCTTTGACCTCAGTTCAGCTAAATACAATCCTATAAAAGTTGAAAAAGCTGCAAGACATTTTGAAGTAAAAACAACTTCTTGGTATTTTGAGTCTTTAGCAAACAAAAACACATTTCTTGTACCATTTGTGTCATTCAGATATTGCATAAAGATGCATAGAAAAACTGCTAAAATATCCTGCTAGACTTTTTTCAAAGATTTATTTGAATGATTTCTGGTCATTTTTTCCACTGAGCCACTGTAGAAGCTTAAAGAGTCCCAGGTTACAGATTCCTGACTTTTTTGTAATCAGCTTGTGGGGATACTTTCTTCACAATTTGCAACTTAGTGTATTTTACCTTTATTTAACCTGGTAAGTTGAGAACAAAATCTCATTTTCAACAACAACCTGTTCAGAAAACATAACATCATGCAGCAGAAAACAGAAGAATATCATGACACGCATAAAAATACAACCATATTCATACTGATTAAACATACCAGTTTTTAAAAGCAGGTGCATCATCTTTGTTCCAAATAATTGCACATACTAGTCTGTTTCAGCCCCAAAGCTTCAGTTTAAAGTTAAAGTTGAAGAGGGATTTTACTTTTAATCATCGCAGTGAGCCAGAAGAAACAAAATGGGAGGAAAATTAAAAGTTTGGCACGTATTTTTCAGTGTATTTTCAGATAGAAGCCACATGATGTTGGTGGGAAATGAACGACTGGTGGACTTCTAGACTTCAAGACAGTAGTCTTGAAAAATTATTTTGACTGTTGTCCAGTAAAACCAGCCCATGTAAAATCTTACGCTGAAAAAAATCGAGACAGATGCAACAAATGTAAGTTTTTCTGATTTAAAGTAGGTTATTATAGAGACAGTTGTTGGGTGAAAGATGTTGGTCAGAATGGGAGTATAAATTACAAGGTACTTTTTTTTCTAAATATCAAAATGCTATATATAAATAAACAATATAAACAAATGAGGGTCAGATGAAGACGTTTCTGATAAGATCAGGTGAAACAGGAGGCTTCTTTATGATACTTGGTAAAAAGATCACATTACATGTGATTTTCTAAACCATTAACCTTGGTTGTTATAATGGGGGAGAGAGTTAGAAAACAGCTCATGTTTACCTGCAAATTAGAGAGTTGCGTAAAAGCTTTCTCACATCCTGGATGGAGGCATTTGTAAGGTCGGTCACCTGTGTGGATTCTGAAACACAAAAGACACAAAACCGGGTAGAACAGGAAGATAAAAGCATCAAATATGAAGTGATAAGGTGACCCAGAAAAGGCTTTTTATATTTTAATTTTGGAAAAATACAAAACTACGTAACCCTGACCCTAACCCTTTTTACATTTAAAATGACGTTTTGGCTCTTGAATGTTGCATCAACACCAAGTCAGTATATTCAAAATAACTACAACCCCTCTAAAATTACAAACAAGTACAAACAAAAAAACAAAACCAAAAGAAAGACAAAAAGGTAAAAATATAAAACTACATATTGGTTCCCCATGTTTAGTAAGATCAAGTAGTCTATAATTTATAAACTAATAGGGGTTTCTCTGGATCTTAAGTTTGTTCTGGATTATTGAGGTAAAAAAAACTAAATGTTGCTTCCAGTTGTTCTGGGTTGAGTTAGATTTGTACTGGTGGTCCGCGGTCGCCCCCTAGAGGACCGCGAGTTACTGCATGTAAACGACCGTTTATTTGCCGTGACGTCAGCTTAAAGTCCGACGCTACAGCTAGCTTACCACAGGGCTGTGTTAAAAATAGTGATGGAAACGGGTAACTCAAAAGAAAAGCTGCAGACACCGGTGGAAAGAAAACAACTCCAGGAATATTATAGTATCAGAGGAAGCTACGTCATAGCTGCTGAGTGTTGGTGTGTCTTTCACTAGCGCTTGGATTCCTTTGAACGACTGTAAGCGGTTAGCATTAGGAATCGTTCGTTGTTGTATATGACTTTGCTTGGTAATGAATGATACTCTGCGTTTAGGCCAATTGTCATTTTCATTTAATTAAAAACTAATTTCAGGTTAGGTGGTCCGTGACTGTTTGTTAAATGGGTTAAGTGGCCCTCGCCCTGAAAAAGCTTGAGAAACGCTGAGCTAGATTTATAAACTAGCAGTACTTTCTCTAGGTCTTGCTCTGATATTAAAAGTCTAAAGCTATGGCATATAACATACTATCAAACACTGCATAAAAGCAGTCCTTTGCAACATTGCAGGTATTAGTGTTAGTATTTTGTGCAGGTCTATACTGAACCGTTGCAGATGAGCTGTGTGTTTGTCGGAGGTCAGACCTGGTGTGCTGCTGCAGGTGGGAGAGCTGGCGGAAGCATCTTTCACAGTAGGAGCAGCGGTACGGCTTAAGGCCCAGGTGGATGCGCAGATGCTGGGCCAGGTACGAGGCGTTCGCAAACGTCTTGGTGCAGTGAGGACACTTGTGGGCTTTCGCCTCTGTGTGCGTTTTGGAGTGAATTTGCATGTCGGACTTGGAGAAGAAGGTTAGGGGACAAACTTTACACCTGAAAACAGGAAAACAGGAGACATGCATCAGGAAGAAAACACAGAAATCAATAAATCATTAATAAAACTTCTTATTGACCAGATTTGTAAATGAAACAATTGGGAGAATAATATTTGAATATTAAGCATATACGATGATGTGTTTCAAAAGTCTGTTTCTCTTAATTTTGATGATTATGACTTATTGCCATTAAAATACCCCCCAGCGGAGAGGAAAAACATAGGAGAGGAAATAGTTTCATGATCAAGAAACGGGCCTGAACTGAGAAAAACAGAACAGAAGATCCACTAAGAAACTCTAAGAAAACATACACATACCAACATTTTCTAGACAAAGAAATATTAACAGCAAACCTAAACAGCACAAATGAAATTAATGATGACTAAGAAAACTGATGCAAGAACCTGGCAGGAATAATCCAAAGGGAAAAAAATCTAAAAGTGAAGGCTAAAAAATAAACTATGATGTGGCAAGACCAAACCTAACGAGCAAACAGATGCAAAACTTTGATCTAGAAGTAACCCAAAACAAAACCACAAACCCAAAGAAACAAATAAAAACAGTCTCGGTGTAATAAATCTATTTAAAATGAGTTTAACTGTTACAAACTGTTCTTTTAACACACCAGTAAAGACCAAGAGATGTTTACAGATTAGACAGTTTGAGTATTTCCTTAACTGTTACATTTCTGTGTGCTCTTGTTTTATTTTCCCTTTTTTTTTTAACAGTTTCTTCTAATCCCTGTTCTCAGTACTTAATGATGAGGCCCCAAATGTGCTGTCTTGTATTTGCATTTGTTCTGGTTTTCTTCGAGAACCATTTCCAACAGCAACAGTCACAGCTGTAGATGGTTATCATCACTTCTGTCATTCCTGATATGTTCAGCTAAAAATGACGTGTAAATATATATCTGAAGAATGTGAAACCACTGATTTAAGGTTGATGGTGTGTATCAAAGGTGTGCTTCTGTACTTTACTGCTCAGGACACTTAGCCTCTTCTTGCTTCTGCTTTGCAGCAAGCAGTTTGTTCCCAGCTGGAAAACTTGAACAGGTCCCTCTTCATTTTCTAAGTCTTGTCACAAAAACAACTCAGCAATAATAAACCGCAATAATAAACCGTTATTTTGCAAGAGACTACAAATCAGCTACTCTCACATCCTGCTTCTTTAAGGAGAATTTCAATTTTGGGATTTCAGGCGGTTTTAAATCATGGTGTGGTGTTATGATTTACCATTTTTTATCTTTCTTTGTCACTGTTTGTGTTTTTACTCCTTCTAGTTTGCTTTATTTTTTTGTAGAAGCGATAAAACACTTTAAAAAACACATCTTGACCTCAACAACAAGATTCTCGATAATCCCTGCAGTCTGATTTTATTTGTTCTTGAGGTAAATACCTTGTGGATGTCAAACTGAACTGCCCAATAAAGTTTAATAAAATCTGGGTTGAAACTGCAGTCAGTGCGTTGATATTTCTATGAGTATTTGTGTGCTTTATGGTATAAATGTCCTGACAATCATATTTTTCTCTAAAATATTTTATTTGTTTTATTGATTTTTATTTGTAGATTATACATGTTAGTGCTATTTTGTTGCCAGTCACTATAATATGATAGATTCATAGCAGATTCAACTTTACTCTGAGCTTCTTGTTGTGCTGGCAGCAACACTTTTTGACCCAAAATAAGGCTGGACAATATGGCTGAAAAACATTTCACGATATTAGCATTATACATCTTTTTTTTTTTTTTTGCTTTAAGTATCTGAAATACTTACAAACTGGTGGTGTGATCTTTCCTGTTTTATCCACAGTTTTCACTTCACGGCCTTGTTTTTTATTTTTAAGCAGCTATGAGGCACAATGGTGAAACCTTAAACTGCTGCTGCGGCAGTTACTCAACTGGTTGTTGCTCGGTAACCAAAGAGTGAGTGAGTTGCTAGGTAACCAAAGAGCGAATTAGCTAGTTGACTCCACCAATCTTACTTTTCTGGCCATGAGAGTTTGAGCCTTTCCTCTGCCTACATCTCCCAGAATGCTGTGTGCTTCTGGAGTTCAGTGAATATTCTATACATTGAATACTGAATATTCTATCAGATGTATTATCTATTGATATTGATCATGCCTCTATCATGATCTATATTGGTCCTGATTTATTGTCCTGCTCTAAGCAGAATACAACAGTTTTTCCTCACCTGTAGGTTTTGCCCTCCTTAGCGGTGATGGTGACGCAGGACTGGTCGTTGCCTGAGGCCAGGATCGGGTACGGAACCACCAAAAGCGACGAGCCATTCTCTGCCTTGATCTTCTTGCGCCCTCGATCCTGCTTCGGAGGCGGGCCGAGGAGACCCACAAAGCCCCCGTTGGTCTTCCCCGGCTCGATCCCGTGGCTGCCGGCTAACCCTGAGATGAGGTGAGGGGTGGGGGCTCCACCCAGCCGGCTGTGGCTGCTTGAGGTGGGCGTTGTTGGGGTTATGATCTCCGAAGTGCTGAGGTTCCCGGTTCTGGATGCCAGTGCCACACCTGACAGGAACAACGGTGAAGATGAGAACATTACTGAACATTATCATAGCTGTTATAATAATGGCTGGACAATATGGCTGAAAACTTTATCACGAAGTAAGTATTTCATATCACTCGATATTGATTATTATTGATTAGTTGTTGTTTTTTTGTTTTAAATATTTTACATAATGGCAAAGTGGTGGCATGACCTTTCCTGGTTTAGCCAGTTTTCACTTCACTCTGTTGTTTTTTTACTTTTAAGCATAGATTAGGCACGGTGGCAAAACCTTAAACTGCTGCAAGTTACTCATCAGGTTGCTAAGTAACCACAACTTACTTAACAGGGTGTTGCTAGGTAACCAAAGAGTGTTAGTTGATGCCACCAGCTTGAGGCTAACATTTTTAAGTTCATTAATCTTGAATTGAGAGTTTTAACTTAATGCTGCAATTTAAACCAAATAATAATTTCACAATATGGAAGAAAAGAACTGGCCTCACCCAGTTAAAGAGCCACATTTCGTTATTATTTTCACTCACAATACCAAGTTAAAATAAATACTTATTTTAGTTTCAAATTGCATGAACAAAATTTCTGATCTGATAATGAATTTTATTAAACATCACAATGACTAATGCTAAAAACATTTAGTTTAAGGACATTATCCTTAAGCTTTAAAATAAACATTTGCATTAATAACAAATAGAGTCAGATCAATGTAACGCACTTCCATCTCAGGACACAAAAACAAGCCGCTAAGCATTCTGGGAGATAGTTCCCGCTCCTGTCTTTTTCTTATTTCAGTTTTTTTAAGTTTGACAAGTTTAATAAAAAAGTTAACACAACTTACTACTGCAAGTTTATCTTTCACAAATTCACATTTAGGTTCAAATCTAAAACTCACTAAATTTATTTGACTTAAATAGTTGAAGATATTAGAACTAAATGCAGCTCAAACGTTTTACAGTGCATTGCGCCCTCTGTTGGCTATTTCTATCTTCTATCTGCACCTTCCATAAGTTATTTTAACTTATTTAATAATAATAATAATAATAATAATAATAATAATAATAATAATAATAATAATAATAATAATAATTGAAAAACATATTAAATGTATAAAAAATGAATAATTCAAAAAAAATTGAAAGGATGCCTTTTTTAAAAATTTCATATCTTCCCTCCAGCTTTCTGAGGCGCTTCTAGTGTCGGTTTAATTTACAACTAATTAATGAATGAACGCTTCCTCTTTATTGCTCTGCATCATCTGGAGCGGTTAAGCTAAGAGGAACAAAGAAAAGAAAAGTCCTCTGAGGCAGGTGAAGTGAACCCACTGAGGAAAGGTTTGTCTTGTTTGCTCACCTGAGACGTGGTTTGTTCTGGAGGGATGGTCTATGAGCTGACGCAGGTGCCAGTCCTCCCACAGGCCCCGGGCTTTCAGAGCTGCCTTGTCGTCCAAATTCAAGTTCACATCTCCAAGAATACGACCTGATTAAGGAGAAAAATATACGTCTTGATCAGAGTTGGATAGTAACTAGTTACTTTTATTCAATTACATTTGCTTGAGAAACCTTTTTCAAATAAAGTACTTTTAGGAGTAAATTTACTGCCTTGTACTTGAGTCATTTTATCATGAAGTATTGCTACTCTTGAGTATAATTTCTGGATTTTCTACCCACTGAGAGCAAGTTCACTGAAGATGTTTTAACCAAAAATTAAATGAAGACACACACCTGCAGTTTTTGTTAAAGTTTAATAAGTTTTTATTAAATGAAACTAATTTTGGAAAAATTTTCTTTTATTTTTTGTTACTTATGCAAATTATTAATTTTCATCCTTAAAATACCAAAATTTCCACTTAACTTTATATCTTGGTCCCTCTGATTATGTCATTTTAAAATGATTGATATTGCTAAGTTAAAGTTTAAAACAAAAAGATTTATTTTAAATCTGCCTTAATATGAAAACTTTGGAGAAGTAAGAAAATGTTTTATTGTCTGAAGATTCTCAAACATTTTTTTGAAAACTTGCATATTTGCATGTCAAGTTAAAAAGTTACGTAAACTGATTAATTATGATTAATCACAGAGCGTGATTAATGTGATTACACTTTTTAATGGATTGACAGCGTTAGTTTTTTAATAATTAATTAGATTAATTTAATCTGTGGACGTAGTTGGAGTACCTGTGACGGAGCTGGAGGCAGGGCGGGCGTGCAGGGCGATGTCAGGCTGCGACGGGCTTGGACTGTGCAGCCCGGACCCCTGCTGAGCTTTGGACATCCCGTGCTGGCTGCCTTCGGCCTGGCCCGATGGAGACATCAGAGGCTGCTGGGAGGCGGCCGAAACAGCGGGCAGGTGTGGCGGCCGGATCTTCTCCGCCATCAGCTGCTCCTTGATTTTATTGATCAAGACTAGGTTATCCAGCTGACAGCCAGAAACCACCATTAGTGACAGAAGAACAGCCATCATCAGTTCAATCAGTGACACTTCTCAGGGCTATGGTGCCCTCTATTGGTTGACACCAGACATTGCAGCCAAAGCTTTGAGACTTTGAAGGAATGCCTGTTTAGCTTTGTATTTGTTTGAATCTTCTTTATGCAAATAAATAGCTACTTTTGAGTAAGATATTTATGTACTTTTAAAAATCTTCAGAACATAGAGGATATAAAAGTCCCTGTTTTTTCTTCTTACTTTTATGGTTTTGTTGAATTGATGCTTCAAAGATTTTGAGAAATACATTTTAATGTTTCTAATTTAATCTATCTTTTCTGTAAGACAAACTTTTATTTTATTATTGCAGAAGACAAATGTAATCCAATAAATCTGCCGTTTCAGTCACTGGTTTCTACATTTAGGGCAGTGAGACATGCTTTGATGTGGTTTTGGGATGAAATCCAGGGATTAAATGAAATTAAAAAAATAAAATGCAAACACTCTTCTTATCAAGTATTGGCTTTTGTGCTGGAGAATGTCAGATAAGTTATGAGCTGAGGTTGAAAATGTAAAAAAAAGAAGGAGCAGTAAAGGGAAATCATTGAAATTTGACCTAAAACTCAAAAATTCATCAAAAGTTTGAGGCCGTCTGGCTTTCACGTCATGTCATGTTAAATATTCACACTTTACAAAAGTAAAAATGCTCTGTCTACAAGTGAGGCAGAATTGAGACAGTCTTTGCATTTACTGACGCTGCCAAGCAATGAAAATGTGAAACGTGAAAGAAAATACTTTCCTCCAGTCTAAACTGTAACCTGTAGTTTTTTTGTGAATTCAAGACTTTTATTTGGATTTTATCATATTTTTTTTAATAGCGCTAAATGCTTCCTAATTAATATAGCTATTACGTTACTGAGTTTGTCTACAGACTTTGCTGGGGTTCCTTGGAGATATAAAATATATTCTGATGCTGTGATTTTGATCATGCCTTCTGTAAAACAAAGAGAAGGTATAATAAACTTCTACTTTGTCTTACACTTTTTTCACCTTGATATCACAAGATATGACTAAACCTTTTCAATTCTTTCAACAAGCTGTAAATTGACATTGAAAATAATATGGTTCTGTGCTTTTCCAGGTCTGCTTTTCCAGATGAAATCAAACAAATGTCTAATGTACAAATTGGGCAAATTAACATCCATGTTGTGGATCCTGCTGATGCGTAAATTTTCAGATTAAATTGTTTCACATTACTGAACTCAGCTAAATCAAAGAGGTGCTATCCATCTGAAAAGCTGTTAGCCTACAGTAGCTCTGTAGACTTCTTAATTTTTCTACAAGCTCACTGAAATAAGAAATCCCCCTGCTACAGGTATGTACACTATTCCTTTAAACTCTCTTTATGGTGGAGTCACTGCAGCATGCAGTTATGCTCCTCTTCTCTTGCTTGTTGCTGCTAGCTGCCAGTTAGCCGTTTCTGATGGTCAAAAAAAGAAACTGTTTAACAATTACAAATGACTAAATCAGGGTTTTGACATATTTTCTGCTACCAAACCCACACCTGGTCAGTTGAGCTGCTTCGGTACTGTGAATTAAAGAGGCTACCACAACTGTCAGTTAGCTAAACAGCCAACTGCTGCTGGCTAGCTAACGCAGCTAACACAGCTACTAGCTTGTTCAGCTTAACAAAACTCAAAAACAAACAGAAAAAATAAACTAACTGACATTAGGGGACATTACTTCAACTGGTTTATTGTTTCTTTATTAAGAATACCACTAACACCTACGGTCATATTCAATAAATATGAGATTAAAAATGACTTTTGAAAATAACAACCTTAACATGTTTTTTGTAAAGGACTTATTTGTTTGTATTAAAATTGCTATTCTAATCTTATGATGTGTTTTCAGTTGCTGTAAGTGGAAAATCATCATAAATGTGTTTCCCTTAAGAGTTAGTACTATAAATTA
Organism: Poecilia latipinna; assembly: GCF_001443285.1. Classification (NCBI taxonomy): domain Eukaryota; kingdom Metazoa; phylum Chordata; class Actinopteri; order Cyprinodontiformes; family Poeciliidae; genus Poecilia; species Poecilia latipinna. The sequence goes on along the minus strand of NW_015113434.1, from coordinate 235,004 downwards.
GCTTTTCAATAATATTTTAAATGATTGAATATAACTGTGTTTTTGTTGAAAAACTGCTGACTCTTGGGAGTTTTACCTAACAGCAGAGGTGTCCTTCCCTAAACTCCTTTAAGGAGTTTACAGCTCAAAGTGGCTGAAAGATGTTTTGTGTTTACTAATTAATCTTTCAATTAGAATAAATATATTTTTCAGACTTTTGGACTCAGAGGAGCCAGTAGGTTTAACTGAAATCCAGTTTATATGATCATTTATTGGTAAAAACCAGGGGAATACATATCAAGCTTCGCAGTGTGCTATTTAATTACATTTTGGTCAAAATGATCTGTTGACAGCTCAAACAATTAAATATTCACAATATTCCTTCTTTATTCCTTCTTAGGATCAGAAAACCTATTATTTCTTATAATCATAAGTCAGTCAGACAGAACTGTATTGTTTCATTGATGTCTAAAAGATTGACTTTAAGATTGGTTTTAGTTGTGAAAGGTGGTTCTCACCTGGCCAGGCATAGAAGGAGGAGGAGGCCAAAAGTAGGGATTGTTAAAGCGCGGTTCAGCCATCCTGAAAGAAATACACAGATTATAAAAAGGACAATGTCAGGTGTGCAAAAACGGCAGGAAATATGCAAATATTGAACCAACTCTTGTCACAGTGTGTATTTTTTCTTGCTTGATGACTCCTGTTTGTTCAGATTTTTCTATAGCTCTGTGACCTGTACACTTCTGTGTGTTTCTGTTGTTAATGTGGTTAAAAGCCACGTCGGTAGCCCTACAACTAAACAACAGCTGACTGTTTGGTGCAATAATCAGTCTTGTGATAGCGTATTTCCAAGAATATTCTGTATAAAGGCTCCTGTTTGACCCAGCTTTGCATCCTTGCACTATTTTCAGTCCAACATGTTATATTGCAAGCAGGGAGGATGTTTATGAGCCAGTAGGGTGAGTTCATTCTGCAGGATTTGTACGTCTAAATTAAACTTGCTGAGGATTCTCAGACACACTTTTGCAGGATGAGCATGCAGACCTTGAGATAGGCTGCCATGTGATTTCAGCTGTTAGTTGTGCAACAGTTATCAGAAAACAGAGCCTACTAGTTTGACTTAGATGCTAATCTGTCGCTTTCTGTCTCCTCCTTAAGGGGCCCTGACTGGTTAAGGGTGAGGAGAAAACCAGGGTAAATTTGGAGGAGTGCTTTCTGAAGAAGGCTGCAAACCCAACATGAATCTCCAGAATAAGAAGCTGCAGAAACTTGTAAATAAGGAATATCTAAATGGATAACATGCAGCGTTTATTCCTAAGTTTTTTTCTGTCATCTCAAACCTTCATGGAAACAGTTAAAAATACCTACAATTTAGCTCTGATTGTGAGTGATAAGCACAATGATTGATAAGGCTTCTGTTACATTAATCAAGTTTAATCAGACGGCTGAAAATCTTTCTTTTTTAAAGGCAACGCGAAACACATACAGTTTAAGTTTTGCTCTAAAGGCCTTTCTTTCCATAGCCTCTCTTTTCCAACCCTCTTGAAGATCTTTTTAAAACATTTTGCCTTGCATGCTTTGGCACACAGAGCCATTCCTAAGTCTGTTTGGCTTAGCAGAAGCATAACACAGCCCACATCTGCAAGCCAAGAGAAACAAAACCGATACATCTAGAGGTACGGCCGCACAATGCACCTCCCAGAAAATTTCTATAACGATGGGGGCTTTCTGCCTCAGGGGAGTTTTTCTGCTTTTATGCATCTTTGTGTTGCTTTCTGAGCTACAATGTGATTGTAGTGAGGGTTTTAGTCAAATAGGAAATTGGTATTTCTGTTTATTGTACTTAATTACAGTTTATTAGGCTGTCCTGAATAATTTTCTTTTTGTTTGCCTTTGTTCTACATCCATTATTTGTAATTCTGAAAATGAGCTTCACATGATATACACATGTTTTCATTTAAACTTCATCAGAAGTTTAATTTCTTAATCAGTTTGTCATACTATATAGAAATGCCAAACAGCATCCAATCCAGGTGATCAAAGACTTTTTAGATAATTTTACATGAACAACTTAATCTTTAGCATTTCTGATATTTTCTGTCTTATACTCAGACATGCCACCTAATTGTACCTCTGTCTGAAATCATTATTTACCCCAGTGTTCATATCCCTTTAACCTTTTCCCCTTTCTTTCACATTACAACCACAAACTTTGCTGACTTTTATTAGGGTTTTATTTGCTACATCAACAGAAAGTAATAATTATCTCATATGGAAGTAAAATCTACTTTTTTACATATGAAATCAAAAAACAAAATCAGCGTCTTCTTGTAGTTAACCCCCTTTTACTTTAATACTCTTAAATAAAACCAAGTATGACCAACTTCCTACAGAAGTCAACTAATTTGTAAACAGAATCCACCTCTATGTAACTTAATCTACACATAAATCCAGCTGTTCAAGTAACTATGTTACATTCAGGTGTTGTAAAAATGCTGTAATCATGACTTAACAAACACTGACTTGAAATTAACGCCTTGAAATAAGAAACTTTTGCTCTTTCCAACACCTTCAGGAAGTCATTACAACATCTCTCCTCTATTAAGTCTTTAATAATGTTTTTACCAGCATTTCACTGAGTAGCAGCTCGTCTAACGAGCTCAGCGGATGCTAAGTTCCACCAGGTGTTTGCTAATTGCTGCTGGCTAGTCTGAAGGAGCTGAGTGGGAGAGGGCTGCTCTGTGAGGCTTGGAAACTGCAGCTCCGAGGTGGAGCTTGGGTCTCGAAAGGCGGGGCTAGGTCCAACCAGGCGTTTTGCACAACTGAATGGTTGCCATGGAGATTAAAATGTTTCTCAAACATGCATGAAAGAATCAAAGCAACACTACTGGCATGTTTGTGATGAGGGAATAAAATTATAACATGATGTAAAGCTCAATTTTACATAATACTGCCCCATTGAACACCCCTGCAGAGATGCAAGGTATCGGGGTTTAGATCAAAAGCATATTTGTGTCGGAATGGACCAATCAAAGGAAAGAGCTTAATCCAACAGAAGAATTTGTACAAAAACTTAGAAGAGTGTTCACAGATTCTCTAAATCCAATCTGACTGAGCTTGAACTAGAATTGTGATACTTAAAAACTTTTAAAAGCAAATTTTCATTTTCCATCCACTTCACAATTATGAACCACCTGGTGTTGGCCAGCTATATAAAATCTCAACAAGAATGTAACATGAACATAGGTGGAAAACTTAAAGGGGTGTGAATACTTAAATATACATGCACCCAATTGAATTTTTAAATTTTCCTCAGAGCTGGAATCAAACTCACAACCGTTCAGCCACAGGTCTCCTCATAATATGCGCTCCATAAATTGTGTTAAAAGCCAAAAGGTGTGATTAAAGTGCTGAGATGTCATGAATGTTAACTGCAAATACTGAAGCAATGCCCTCAGAAACACCAGAAACTAATGTGCCAAAATGGAAAACAATCAATAAACCAATCACAAACCTCTGAAGCAAAGGATCAGGGGAATGTTTAAACTGCTAATGTTTCTATTTATTTCTATGTTCCTCAACAATATTGTTAAATGTGCAATGATAACTTAGGAAACAATATGATCTTTGCAGCTTTTTGAGTTTAAAAAGAACAGATAATTTTACATTTTATGTCATTTAGTTGAAACAGAAGAGCCTGAAATCCAACATTAAAGTGTTTGGGTTGCAAAGAAAACACACAGTTTCACTAAACTCCATCAGTTTAAAAGTTTAAAAGTTTAAATTTGTAAAAAGTGTAAATTTAAACTGTTTTCAGAAACAGCAAGATTAAATTTTGCCTATTTACCACCTGCGTATCAGAACTTAATAATCAGTATATCATGATAAGGGCACAGCCACATTTTCACATCTGTTCAGTGGTGACCAAGCATTCAGCTTTTATAAATTAAATATGAGCGTCCACCATGCTGTCTCAATTGGACTCTATATGGGTAAAAATAAATCTGCGTCTCTGCAATGATGGAAATGTGCATAATATTGACTGATTAGAAAAGTGCCACATATATATTTAAAATAAACCTTTGAATAAACATTTGCTCATCTCCATGTTTTACCTGATGTCATTATTTACACAGAGGGTACAAAATTCAGCTTATTAAACAAAGGTATCAGTCAGGAGAGGGGGACAAGGACAAAAACAGCTAATTTGACCTAACTATCATAGCATAGTGAGGTGAGTCATTAGTGACTGTAGAAAATATGGAAAAATAGTCACAAATGGAAACTGGATATTTCTGCAAAACTGGTAAAAGACCAGTTAGAAATTGGTCTGTGATGCTGCTAAGCATCTAAAATAACACTGAATGAGACTCATAATTTGTCCACCAATCTGCTCTACACTTCATATATCTGGACTAAAGCGTAGGATTCATTCATCAACAAAACATGATGAATGTTAGATAGATAGACCTATCTCCTATCTGAAAGGAGATAGGTCTACCTATTTTAATTTCTCGTTTACCTCAAAAGCTTTCTTATTAAACTGGACCGGACAGCAAAAATGTTACAAAAAGTTATACATTTATTTATTATAGTAAAAAAAAAGTATTTTAACGTGGATTTATATCCACTGTAGCTGCTGTGAAAGCTTCATATACTGGGTTCTTGAGAAATGGCCTACAGTGAGTTTTTTTTTTTTTTTTTTTTTTAACTGGGGATTTAAAAAAAAAAAAAGTTAGGAGCAACTTAAGCCAGTTATTGCTCAGACAAAAAAACAGAAGCAAGCTGATTTCCAGATTTAGATTTTTCCCAGCTTTAAACCAGCTCTAAGTGCGAGTTTCCCCCTACAGAGCAGCAATCCTGCAGCGCCTCGGTCTGTCCGCCGCCTCTCCCACATTCTCAGACAGTTTATTAAAAAAATCAGACAAAAGGAAAACAAAAATGGCAGCCCTGTCTTATTTTTATAACCAGCGGACGCCATATTCTGCAGAAAGGGCTATTACAAGCAGATAACCCTCCGGGTGTCATTAAAGGCCACTGCGACGCGAATGCATGCGGCAAATTTGCATAAATCGTAGGGATGATTGTTTACTTTGATTTGCAGGTTTGAATAGCCCGGCTTGGCGAGGAAAAAAAAACACCACACACTGACACTTCCTACAGCCATCAGCGTGGCTCTTACACAGCGCCGAGCTGAGCCATAAATCCGATCATCAGGAGGGCTTTTATTTGCACGGCAGCTTAAGACGTCATCTAGTAACATTTAAGCATCGCAAATGCTTATTTTATTATTCCAAGTTCTGCACGACTTTTAAGAGAAGCGGCGGTGCAGCGCAGCGGCTTTGAGCGAGAGGAAAACAGCATAAAGAGGCGGATAATTTGCACGGAGAGACCAACATACCTGCGCCAGCGAGAGGAGAAGAAACAGAAATTTATAACGGAGCAGGACTCCCCTTTTTCTGCCTGCTTTCAGCCAGACTTCAAGCCTTCCGGGTCGCCTGCTGTTCACTTCTGGGTGCTACAGGCGAGAGGCTGCTGAGAGCACAGAGAGAAAAACCCGTTCAGACCGATTTTTAACCCATTTTCTGGCTCATAATTTTCAGCCGATCCGTGCAGATGCCGCAGATGTGCGCGTTGGCGCCGCGGCGCTATAGTAAAAATGAGCGCATGAAGAAAAGGGGGGTTCTACTTTTTACAAGACCTTCCTGTAGGAGACTACTGTGGGAATAATGAATTATAACATGAACGTCTCTCACTTTTCCTCACCCCATGTTTAATATAAACCTCGCAAGTAGTCAATACAGTCAAATTATTTGGAGTTGGAGACTAAAAAGAGATGCGCCTATTATATTTTCCGTGTACTGTATCATTGCTGCGTGTCTGTCGGAGATAATGTGCATTAAATATGAGTAATCCTGTGAGCTGCAGCAGCATGACAGGATGCTAATGTGCTCTGTGCTTAGCTCAGCAGGAGAGGGCACTGCTGCCACACTGACGGCCACAGAGCCGCAGCTGGCGGTCCGCAGGACCCATCACAGGAATGATACTCACAGAGGGAGCTGTTATTGTTTTAGCTTTCAAATTGTTTTATTGCACAACTCTTATTGAGGGCTAGCTGTTCTATAAAAGTGTAAATTGCACTGAAGCTTTGTTTTAGTTTGAGATTATAAATTGTAATATTGCAAATACTATAGTGATCAAATATAGTAAAATGTGACAAAAAAGACAAAAAAACAAAACAAAAACCTGAGCATGTAAGAAACTTGTATTTCATGAAGCAAAACCAATAATAATAATAATAATAATAATACTAACAAAATCTAGGAAATGTTGAAAAATCCAAACAGCAAATTTTATAATATTTCACTAGATTTCATAAAACATGATGTAGGAAATGTCTCTTTTAAAATATTTACCAAAATAAAGCCCAAAATCCTTAGGAGAGCTTTGTTTGTAGTTTTTATTTTATTGTTTTTCTGGAATTTCAAGTCATTGCTGATAGAAAATGGGACAAGCCTCTTACAATAGATTTGAAAACAATCAACTTTCTAAAATAATATCTGTTTTTTATATAGGAATTTCTTTACATTTCATTTAAAAATAAAATGTCAAAAATGCTTTATACCATTCTCAATAATTAATTGAGTATGTGATACCACTTTGTTAGCATCACATAGTAATCTTTTTTATAAATGCTGACCAGGTTTTTTGTTATTTTTTTTTTTGCATGTTTCCACTGGCAGTTTTTACAGTTAATTTTTGCCGATGAGTTCCTGGTATGTGAAGTTGGATGGCCTCCTCCCCATCACCCTAATCATCAGCTCCCTGCACAGATTTCAGTCAGGATTCTAGTTGGGCCACTACGACAAACTCAAATAACAAAATAAATCACTAACATGCACCTGTTATCATTCGTGCTCAGCACCTACATTTACATCCATGGAAAATGCAAAGCTCAAAGTGGCATGAAATGAAATTTGGGACCTGCAGGAAACAAATACATTTAAATGAAGTTGGAGATATGGGGAGAACAGAGTCCTTTATGCACTGCTAAAACTGGCCTCCTGCTGGACAGTTTCAGTCTTACGCTTCTGAATCCCCCTGACCCAACTCCACCCAACAGGTGTTTTATTATCGATGGGAGGAGCAACGTCAGGGTGAAACAACAGAGCAACGTTAGAAAATGGTGCACAGAGCAGAAACATGTCTGAGGAACTCTTGTTTCTAAACAGGAGTATCTTCTGTGTCGCAACTCCCATTCATCAGTGCTCTATTAAGTATTTAAAGCAATTTAAATCCAGTTGCTTAGAGACCCAGTTTAATTGATTAACTACAGCCGATAGTTCAGGGGTCTGCAACTTTTACAGTCACAGCTGTCACCTGACTTCTTGCAAAAGATACAACTTGTATGGTGCTGCAGAGAAGGAGCTGCGACCCAAAGACAGACCTTAGTCCTTGACGGGCCGCCACGGGTTCAGGTCCCGACCTGATGACCTTTGCTGCATGTCTTACATCAAATCACTCTCAAATGAAGGCTTGTTGTAATGCATCCATTTCCCTTCTGTGCAACACCCAGGTCCGTTTACCAGTTCAGGAACCCGACCAAAACCCCTCGGTGTCGTTACCTTGAGAAATAATGACATTTGGCTAAATATAAAACAGGCTTTAATGTTGAAAATCATAAAATGTCCCACAAGTGGAGCAGACAGAGAGTGACGTTCACCGTCCAGCGCTGGGCTCCACTCAGCTCACCGTAGGGATGCAACCAAGAGAAGCAAAGATTGAGAGTTCTGCTTTTTTTCATTTAATGTCACAAGGTAATAGATTAGTTTGGAGTTTTATCACCGTCTCTAAGGGGTGTTGTCCTGCCTTAATCACTTTTTGTTATGAGTACGATAGAAGACTGTCGCCAGCCTTAAATGTTGTGCTTATGTGAGCGTGCAGCTGTGTGTATGTGAGCAGATAAAAGAGTCTGAGGAAGGACACTGGATCATTTATCCATAACAAGCTGATAAAACATATAAAAAAAGGAACTTTTAAGTTTAGATTAAAAAAATTATGGTGGGAAACTTTAAATGAACCACTGTTTTATTTATTTGTGATGGAAAAATGATGTAAAAAAAAAAAACAACCCACACCTACAACCTAATAATAAAAACAGATCATAAAACATACTATTGATACTTTTAGTGTTATTCTTCATGGAAATTAATTGCAGGAAAAACGCTTAAAAATCTATATGCATTATTATATCTATATTCAAAATCATTAGCTGTTTCTTTATCATTTTAATCCAAGTTTTTAAGTTTTTAAACACCCAAAGGGCCACAGTGTAACAAATAACAGCTCCAAGTGTCCCAGAATTTACTATTCAGTGGAATAATTGTGGTTTCTTCACTCAAGGTGGTCAAATGCATGTTCAGCTGTGGCATACAGTGTATTCACTTTCTGCAGTGAAGAGTTTGTTAAGGTAGAAGAAAAGAAGTACAAATAAATTAACTTTATAACATTTTGCTGAAACATCACTGAACACATTCCTACGGAATCAGACCAGCAAACTAAAGATACAAAAATAAAAAAGCAGAAACTACATGAGACAAACATAGCCAATGTAATGTGACCGTTTCTGTAAGACGTTCAGTGGGCAGCTGAGCAGACATCGATGTTTCGATGAGGAAAACATTGACTGGAGAGCGCTTATTCAAAATACACACAAAAGGTACAGAACAACTTCCGTTTAAAACTAGGACATCCAGTCTAATAAAACCTTTGAGATGAGGTCGAGTTCAAGGATGAGATGAACTCATCTGAAAATGTTTATTTGAAAGCCCTTCCATAGTTTGCAGATTCTCACTAGATTATATGAGAGCTTTTCATGAGTCTTTGCAGAATGTTTCCACTATAGAAGAGTTTATTTCTGTATGCATAAGCTGAACAATGTACCTGGTGGCCCTGAGTAGCAACTATTTTTTACATTTATTTAATATAAAAGAAATTATTGTTTTAAAGGTAAATGTAATTTTATTTATATAGCACATTTTCAGTAACAAGGCAATACAAAGTGCTTTACAGGAATTAAAAGGAAATACAAACAAAATAACAAACCAAAGAAAAAAGCAAAAAAAAAAAAAATCTAATGTTGATCTAAAGTATGTAAACTAAATGCTTCTGTTCAGGGTTTCATGCTCTGGTCTAATCTCTGGGTTGGGCTTTAGATGTCTAGTTTGCTTATTGATGACTTGGAGGTTTTGTACCTCCCGTCTCAACTTGAGATCGATTGTTCAACTCAAAGAAAAATGTTCATTCTTTCAATTGAAAACTCTTTTGTCATTCAGTTTACGTTTCACAAAGAAACTGAAACCTTCATGGTATCACTAATCCTGGGCCTCCAATATATCTTGTATTTAAACATACATTTATGACTTTAAATGTATGAGTCTTTGTAGAACGATTATGTTGTTTGTGCAGCTTTAGTCAGGAAATGGGTTATGAAGTGTTCCAGGTCACTTTGACATGAAAAGGATGGTTGCACTTCAGTAAATGTAATTTGGATCCAAGAAGTTAGTAGGAAGTTAAGTTTGGATAGGTGAGGAAATGACAACTCAACGGTACTGTAGCTGTGGGATTACTGGAATTATCCATACACTTCGCTGTGAAGCGAGCCAAGAAAAACTTTCCAATGACGCTGTTGGTCGAAACGTCTAAGTACAATAGCCATGAAATCCTGTAAGGTCTTGGAACCATTACAAAGTAGGAGTAACTATTGAATTTGTAACGTGTAGGCAGAAATAAATCTCCAGGTCAGCCTGATTGGAGCAGTGAGAAATACGAGTCCTGTGTGATGATTTTTTTTTTTCATTCCCTCAGTTTGTCACTTTTCATCCCCCACATAAAAAGGTTCAGAAAAATCTACAGCAGTACTTCAAAAGGAGGTGATTTGGTTACTCTGTATCGAGGTAGAGGAGTAGCAATCTGCTGTGCTGCCTTGACCTTTAGTTTTCTGCAAATGGAACAACTTGAAACAAAGTCCATTGCAAGCTGTCTCCCTATCCAAATCTAAATTTGTTCTCTGACTTGAATCAGTGTGTCTCTTACACCAGAATGCCTCACCCTTTCATGACATGACTGAACTAATAGTTCAGAATATTGTGATTTGTTGTTAGTATCCAACAGGGGTGTTGTTCTCTGAAACTAAGATCTGAGTTCTGCAGTCTTCCCCCAACACTTAATAGACCATTTTCATCTCAAAATGTTTTCAAATTTTTGATTTCAGAATCTGCTTTCACATTCTGTTTTGACCTGGGATATTTCAGACCTCTCTCTCCCACATTTCTTTTAAAAGGCACTTCACTCTGACAGGAAAAGGAGTGAGAAACTCAATAGGGTCAAATATCCGTTGATGTCTGTAGTACACTTCTCCTTGAATTTTCTATGTCCTTCAAAATGTCCATTAGTGCCTTTTGATTAAACACAAAATAATCGTGTTTAGTATTTCACAGTCTCTTGGCTCGCTTCCTCTGGTTTGTCAACCAGAAGCTGGTCTTTGGTTCACACTGCAGCCTGAGGTGACCCAATTCCAATTTTTTCTTTTTTGCCTTAATGCGACCTGCATCTGATCTTTTTATGACAGTCTGAACAACACAAGCCAGATTTTTTTCGAATGCGACCCAGGCCACTTGGATATCCGATACATATCTGATCTTTTCAAATGTGACCTGAATCTGAACGGCCAGATCACATTCAACCAACTCGAACGTCATTGATACTCGACAAATATCACCACTCTACGTCCTGATACACGCAAGCGAGAAGAAAAACAACCTTGGCGAACTATTATGAGGATTAAGTTGTTAACGTGCTGGCTGTGGTTGGACAACAATTTCAAAATCATAAGATATGCTCCACCATTAGCATTCATGCTCAAACACCGAACACTTCTTTTTTATGGCAGTTAGCAAGCCAAGTCACATCTATGTGTGACGTTATTGTGCCCTCTACTGCGCATGCGGGACACTTTGAAGTCGTTTGCAGTTCACATTGGAGATCACATACAATCGAAGCCTGGACTCTCCTTGTCCACCTCCTCCTCTAGTCGGGCTAACAGCTTCGTTGTTGCGGTACGGATGGTAGGCCGTTTCCTCTATTACCGCACCAATGCTTCCGTTATGGTGGCTGCTAAACTGAACCGTTAGCTTCACTTCGTTCAGAAAAATAAATAAAGTCCTTATTTCCGGGTTTCAGCAACAAAATATTACACAATGAAAGCTTCTTTAATCATAATGGAGGTTCAGATGTCTGCTGGACATCTGAACTACAAACAACGGCGAGCTGGTAACGGTAAAGGCTCTTCGTAACCTAGCAACCGAAGACACCAAAAGACAAAAGCAGATCCTGCTAAGCATTCTTCAAAATAAAAGACTTCCTCTCTTCAAATAAATAATGCTTTGCACTTAAATATGTTTCACTTCACCCTTTTGTAACAATTCTGTTAAATTCAGTGAATAATAGTAACCATGTAAATTAAGCTTAATATTTGACTGCATTAAGTCACTAGTCATGTAAATTATTCTTAAGTGCCAAGTCACAATACAGATGTTAAATGTAGAAACTTTAGAGGAAATAAAGGATTTTTGTAGCATTTTTCTTTTTTTTTTTTACAAATACAAACATCCCATAGAATAACTCACTTCATTGCAAAAATTTTGTGCCTTTCTTTGTTTTAAAACCTAAAAATGATGGTTCTTTAAACACAAGAATACATTTTCTATTGTAGATATTTATCAAAAAATATAAGCAATCTTTTTTATTTTTCAAAAGCCAATGTAACATTTGTGGCTCTAAAGTTTTTGCTCTTTCTATTACAAAGGTTGCCGACCCCATCTTGCTTGTAAAAACTGCTACAGGATACCTTTGCCTTATAAAGTGATTTATAATTCATGCATAGATTGCACCACGGCATTAAAATGCACCATTTGACCTGCCTTTATATAACGTCCTGCATGGTGCGTATTCAACATTTAACCTGAACAAACTGGATGCAGAGGAGTTGTTTTCACATCCTTGGCCTACATCAGCAGGTTTCCCTTTAAACACACACACATAAACAAACACGTTGCGTCCGTTTGCATGGCTAGCTAGTTGTTCCACTGGTTTTGTAGCTTGCACAAACACAGCCACACCCTCCAGAAATGCACAAGCGCTGTCACCTCCAGAGGCCAGGTGCAGGAAGGGCAGGGGCGGTGGCGGCGGGGGGTAGGGAGGGCTCGTTATCCCGTGAGGGTGGAGCAAAAGGGGGAGGTGAGGAAAGCGGATGAAGCATTTGAAGCTTATTTTGACATGCCGCTCGTCAGGCTCTTGTGAGAGCAGGTAAGAACTAATAACCCCATGGCAGCTGTTCTTTCCCTCTAGAGATTTATTTGCTTCAGTAAGACATTTTTTAATCTCTTAAAGATTATGGAAATATTTATCCTCCGGTTTGAACCAGTGTGATTGTGCGGTTTTGTGGTTTGGTTTATCTGAATTATTTGTATCATTCTCGTTGACTCAGGGACACAGCTGAACTCGTCCCTGAGCTCTGTCTGGTCCAGGGTTCATTACCAGTGGACGCAAGCAAATATTGACCCAAAACCCTTGGAGCACTCACTGAAAAGTCTTTTTTATTATTATTTTTAGCACAATCTCACAGAAGATATTCCACCTGTGTAGCTGGATTATTACCTGCAACGTTCCTGACATTCCTGAGCTCCTCCTCCCTGAGGCAGAAAGAAAAACCTGTTGATCCATGTTTGTTGTTTCCTTGCAGCCATGGATGGTATGTTGGAAGGAGCGGTGGTGTTGTCTACATGTAAACTGGTCTGCGGTTTTCTCGTCCTGCCGTCTCTGGCTGCGTCCCACAGTCCTGTCAGCTTCTGCTGCTGCTCCCTCTTGATCTTCACAGACTTCCTGGTCACAGGTAAGGACAAAATCAGGTGCACCACTTAACCTGCACCTCTAGTACAACATGTTTGTAGTTCATTTTTGTCCACGAAACACTCCAAAAGCCCCAGTAAACAAGCTAAAAATGTAACACCAATATCAGCGAACGGCTCCTTCATGGTGTTTTAGATTTGCAGTCCTGATGCCCTTAAGGTCGGCGTTTTGCTGACCTCCAGTGGTTATAGCTTTCATTTTGTTTAAGTGATGCCAGTGGAGTTCAGATGTGGTTGCAGGTGCTGCAGAGTGTTTAATCTTCACCCCCACCCAAATGTGATGCAGGGCGTGATCAAACATTAAACCTGCGTGAAGCTTTTAAACGCTAATTTACCTTTTGATCCTGGTGACTCAAAGCCTTCTGCAGGTTTAAGATGATTCGCTTCAGTTATGTTGCAACAATTCAACGATCATCCCGACAAATCTCAAATCACATCAAGTTATATTTAATCCAATTAAATTCCAAATACATTCAAATTAATCCAGTTGTGTAATCAGATCCAGACAATGTTTGGCTCTTTAAATATTGCCTTTGCTGTAAGTTGTATATCTGTGATCTGTCCATGAGATGAACTTACTGTTAGTGACATGTTGGTTTAAATATTCCTTAAGACAAATTTAAGCTTCACCTTAACAATCAAAATCTAAGAAAAACATTGAAGCTGAGGCATATTCAGTTAGTATTATGTGAGCTTTAGTGACATTTATATAAAGCAACAAAGAACTTTGTTAATCTAAGGTACTTCTTAATATTTTTGGACAGGAATCTCAGCTACATTTTAACCATATAAATGTTTGTATTTGTAAATATTATGCTCCATAAATACCTTCTATCATTTATTTAAACTTCATGTCAAGGCATGTTACTGAAACTGCACAATGATTGGCAGATGTGTCGCCATTGAAATATCAGATATCGTATTTATACCTCAAAGGACTCTTTGGAGGGGAGTAATTGTTCCCTAATATATTCCAAGTGTTGTGAACTTGTCTCTTTCACATTAATGTAATATTCAGCCAGTCTCACAGCTACGGATGTTCACACCAGACAAAAATTATGTTTCACAAATGCTAAAAGTAATAAAGTGATGGAAACAAAGGTGAAAAAGAGAGAAAATAAAAACATATTACAACTGATATTGTCATCTGACGCCTCACTATAATTAGCACTATCTCAAGCTTTTCTATTGTTGAGCAATGCTGTTGTGTAAAGCATTACTTTTATTTTTAAATGTCAAAAGTCTGCCATACACTGCAAAAACTCTAAATCTTACCAAGTATTTTTGGTCTAGATCCTAGTGCAAATTTCTTAGTACACTTGATATAAGACAAAACTAACTTACAGAAAGACATAGGAGCTTATTTTAAGTCAATACTTTCTTCATATTGTTGAAAAAGCACTAGTCCCATTAACAGATTATTTTACTTATAACGCGGGAAACGTCTTATTATAAGTTAAATTACCTGCCAAGGATGGAACTAGTACTTTTTCATCAATCTGAAGGAATTACTGATTTAAAACAAACTCCTATATTTAGCTGAAAAGTTACTGATAAGTTATTTGTGTCTTATTTCAAGTGTACAACTAAGATATTTGCACTAGAATCTACACCAGAAATACTTGGTAAGATTTTGTTTTTGCAGTGCAGATTTTCATTTTTTAACCTTGATGTCAAATGTATGAATCCACAGATAAAAAAAATAAAAAATCATAATCTACAGAAAAATGTTGTCAAACTGTGATGTCTTTGGTATTTGCCATAGATTCTCTCAGTGAAATTTGATCTAATTTTGTCTTTAACGGAAGCTGTGATTATCAAAGTACCTACATTTCTCAGTCAGAAGACAACTGGACTTCTTCTTATAGACGTTTCACCTCTGAATACAAGTACACACCAAACATTAAAAAAACATGGATCTTTGCTCTTACTCTACATAATTCTCCATTACTTTGTGCTTTTTCTTGCTGTCTGGAAGGAGGTGGATCAACATGATGTGCATATCTAATGATAAAAAGGTTTTCAGCAAACAAAGGGCTTGATCAAAAGGGCTTTAGGAAGTGAACACATTTAAATTCTGAACTCCTTACCTTGAAGTAGTATCTAAACACACGTCTTGAATTTGAATGTGTAATGCACATGCCCTGCTTGTCTCTGTCTGCACCTCATCCACTGATTACAGCAGCAGAAGCTTCTTATCTGAATGTTCCTGCCTGTCCAGGGTCAGCACTGCTTCAATGATCACTTTCTCTGCTTCCACTTGGTTCTTTCTGCCGCTTAAAGAAGTGAATTTAATGTAGCTTATTGAGGTGAAGCTGTGTGCAGCTGGTATCAGTATTAGCTCTCTCGCCGAACATGCAACACAAGCCAGTCGAGGTTCTGCACTCAGATTGGCCCGACTCGACCTTTATCAAGAGTTTCAGCGAAGGCGGGTGTGCACCAAGGAGATGTCCTCTACCCACTCCTCTCTTGTCGACTTTATCATGTAGAAAGCATTCAAAGGCTGGGTGGGAGTTAGTTTAGGTAATTACAGCTCACATTTTGCAAACACTGATGCCAAGGCTTCAGATTTCTTACATGATATCATCCCTGCCGATAAAGCAGCTCAGATAAAGTAACAGTCTTCCACTACTTTGAGGATTTCTTTACTTTTCTCTAAGCTTACTGCAATATGAAGTGCTTCCATTAGAGTTAATTCATTGTTTAAAAAATACAACTTATGTGTTTTTACTGGTAGTTGGGCTTCTGCTTACTCTCTGTTTTGTGTTCTCACAGGTTTCCTGAGTTTCCTTTGCGTCTTGAAGTTCTGGCTGACTGAGATGAACCCACCAGGTGACGTCATCGCCCTACGTTTCCTGCTCTTCCTCAGCCACACCTACGGAGCCGTGCTGCTCCTCACCACCTTTCTGACCGCCACGGAGACCTTGATCAGGTTGCTGTGGCCGCATGCTGCAGCTGATCCCAGGACGATTTTCTGTAATAGTGAGGAGGAAGAGGACGGCAGCGTCTCAGATGAAGGCGAAAGCTTGCCACAGGTGGTGGGGTTCTTCTGCTGCCTGTCGGTGTGGATCGCCGTGGCGTTCAGTGTCCGGTGGCACTGGCAGCTGGAGGAAGGGTGGACGGTGGCTTGTCTGGACAAAACCGACTCTCTCATCAGATGTCTTCCAAACCTCTTCAGTCCCATGCACAGAGTCATGGATCCCTACTGGAGCCTGGCCTTCCTGGTTCTCCTCGGGCTGCTGCTGACCGTCAGCACGGGACTGCAGAGGAGAAACCAGACCTCTGCAGAACCAAAGAGAACACAACGGTACGAGGACGGAGCGGCGCCTGCAACCTCCAAGCCACTTCATCCAGAAATGTTTACCTCAAAGTGTGTTGATGGAGACTTTCCCCTCATCTCCCATGACTGTTTGTCTGAAGAGATGGGAAGACAGGAATTCAAGAGGACTCAGAAACATGTTCCCCTGGATTTAGCCAGAGAGCAGAGCTTAGATCTGAATCAAACCCGCCTGAGGAGACGGAATCGGTGGGGTTTTCCAAGCCTGGAGGAGAATACAGTAATAGCGCTTGTTAGCGTGCTCTGCATGTTCACACTTCCCTTCTACCTCAGCGTGAACACTTTTCTAATCAGGACTATAGACTCTGTGCTGAATGGATGCATCAAGTTTTTAATTTCGTCTGTGGCCAACAGCAGAGACATGTCGTCCTCTCTCAGAGTCTCACAGGTTTAACAAAACAAAGCCAGACTTCAGCCGATGAGTGTTTGCAGCAGAACCATGAAGAGTGGTCCCAGTGTGCAGACGGCTGTTCTACCTGTTGACGCTGCTCTGACAGGAGAGTAAACACACCTTCCCAGGCAGCTTTTCACATGTTGGGGATAGTATTTGTAGAGTGCAGAGAGGTACTGAGGAGGCAGGTCGAGGCGTGCTTGCAGAGAGACACCAAGCACTTCTTAAGCTCCTCGGGGCATCGCTTTCCTCAGACGTTTGTCTTTGCACAAAGCCACAGTTTAAGTGAGACTGATCCAGGGGCAAACAGCATCTTGCAATGTGTAACATGAAGTTTGCTGATGCTGCCTGACATGAAGATATATGTAATGAAAACCAAGGGACTCGAGGGCAAACAGATGGAGTTTTTCCTGTTATTATTATGGAGTCATTCAGACCGTCTCTGTGCCTTGAAAATCATCCATGTTTGTTTTTTACATTTTGCCTTAATGATATTTGAGTGGGATGTTAAGGGAGAGACCAGCACAAAGTTGTGTATGAAGTGAAATAAAAAATGAGAAGTTTTCATCAAGAAAAATGTGAGAAGTGTGGCCAAATTAACCCAATCACACACATTCATACACCAATAAGCTGATCAATAAGTAATGGGGGGTTATTCAGATCCTGTTTCAGATTCTTCTGAAACTTATAACTTTAATATTCTGTTCATCTGCTGGAGGTGGTGAAGAGGCTGTTTTGCATAAACAAAATGTGTGTGTTTTTTTTATTCAATTTGCATTCCCTGCAGACATGACCACTCTGCAACAAGAACAACCAGGTGCAAAGTTAGAAGAATATCATGTAGTTAGAAGACATATGATGGCTAAACATGTATTTATATGCAATGAGTTGCCTCTGGCTTTTACAAGATTTAAGTCTAAGCAAAGTTGCTACTTATTTCAGCCATAGAGGAATTAAAATCCTCTAAAGACACTCAAAGCAAGACAAATAGCACTTGTATCTCACTGACATGAAGTTAAAGTAAACATTCCCTATTATAGATCAGTTGCAATTTTTCAAATACATACGTTTACTCACAGTGATATTTTTACCTTTAGGAAATTTGTGAAATCTTGAATGATGATGCAATAGCTCCTCATAGGCTGATTCACAATATCTGAGTTTTTATGGAAGTGTGCTGCTGGTTGTACTTTAAAGCAACAACCTCAGACACAAAAGCATCTTGTGTGATCTCATGAAAAATCGGATGAATTCAGGGACGATGTCAGAAAGAGAAAAATTTCAAGACGCCTAAAGGCGACACGCTCATCTGTTCAAACAGTTATAAACATGGAAAAACGCCATGGAGATATGATTTGGAGCGAAATGTGAAAATCAAGAACAAAAGGAAAATGTCGCGTAAAGATTTTGGCTGAAGCTGGTGAGAAAAGCTACGTTTCCATTTCCCATATAATTTCACATTTTGAAGTTAAATTTGCTTCATAGAAACACACCAATTTCTAAAAAATGTGTTTTTCAATAAAACGTTTTGCTGCTAGGATGAAGTGTTTGAAATTAGTGTATTTTGCAAAACTGCAATGGAAACACAAGTCACATGATCAACAAAGTACGTTGCTTAATAATAATTATAAGACTTTTCTTTTTAGACATTTAAAGGACAAATAATTTAATTTCCTCATTTTTCACCACTGTATGTCTCTTCTTTTTGACTTGCAGTTTTTTTTCATTACTTGTGTCCAAATTACTACATGAAGCCAAAAACAGGTCAAGAACTTGATCCTTTGAAAATGGTGCTGGCTTAAGTGTGGATTAGTTAAGCAAACAAGATGTCGTGTCTGCAAGCGTCAGCAGATTTCTTCCAGCCCAGACAAGGTGGTATCTTTGTTCCCAGCATCCTTTGTGTCTTAGTTCAATATTGTGTTTACCAACATTAGCCCTTCCACAACCTCTGACCTCACCGGAAAGGTTAACCTTACTCAATCCGCTTGATTTAAACGTCTGTCCGCAGGTTTGTTGCTGTGAGTTTTAGCCTCTCATTTCAAGGAACAAGTTCTGGTCCTGCCTTTTACTCCCCTGCCAAATCAGACATGTCGGTGCAGCATTCTGCTCCAAACCGCTCAGGCTAATTAAAGATAATGCAGTTTGTTTTATTTAAAAAGTTGGAAATTAAGGGAAAAAAAAATTAAGACATAATAGTATGAGATTTCAGTAAGCACATTCAAAACAAACAAACTTTCAACATGAAAACACAGAACTGAAAGGAAAATCCATGTTTGCAACAGTTTGTTTCCCTTTTGTGCCTCACTTCAGTCTTTCCCAATATTGCTCATCGAGGAACGCGGTTCTGCATGTTTTCTGTCTTTACACACGCTAATACGCTGTATGAAGGAATTAATAACTCCATCAGGTTCTGCAGCAGCTTGTTAGTGACTCATCCTTATAGATCAGCAATATTAAAGCAGGGAAACACGTAAAACCTGCAGGGCGTCCTCAGTTCGTGCTCTGAGGACACGAACCATGAAACAACATGCAGGTTTCTTTATCTCCACTTTTCAGGAATGTCTCGACACAACAGTTTATGTTTCAGATAAACATTAAAACTGAGTAAGAATCTGTTGTTTTACCCTTAGCTTCTAGGAGCTGGTGGATCCACTCAGAGTCCAGAAACTAATCAAGGAATCATTTCTCTATCTTATTACGAAGTTGTGTTACATCATAATTCACAAATAACACAAGAATCTGATCCAATGCATTAACCAAATTCCTCAGCTTGGTCCTGTCAACCCATTAAAGAGAAATGGCAGGTCAGAGCAGCGAAGGTCAAAAGCAACTTGACATGCTCTGGTGAGTTGAGGACACAACTCACCACCAGATGGCGCCCTCTCCCAGAAAAGGACCAGAAACTCCTGTTGTGTTGGTTGTTGGGAGATCTAATAGGAGAGGAATGAAGGGAATGAAGGATTGTTAGCAATCAGGTTGTTGACTAATTGTAAAGTTATCCTCTGATTTTATTTGAAAGGGAAGCAGACATTAACACGGATAGCTTCTTCAAGTCATCTGAGATTCAGTTCAGGGTTTTTTTTACACTGGGAGCAAAACACTGAGAGTTATATTTGGCTCAGGTTTGGTTCAGCTGCTCACAGCAAGAAGGTCCTGGGGTTGGATCCAAGTCCATTCTCTCTCTTTCTCTCTCTCCATTCTTCCTAAACTGTAGCTCAAAAATATGCACAGTCGCGTAAGAGCATGTGGAAACCTCTTAAAAGATTGCAGACTAATTTGAGTCAGATAAAATTTAATTTGTATGCCATTTTACAGCATTTACTGAACCAAACTGCTTTACTTTCTAGCAGGATTAAACAGACTAGAATAAAAACACGGTGACAACATTTGGTAGAAACATAAGAGTCACAGTGTGCTAAAGTGGCTCTAAACAAATGTGGCTTTTAGTTTAGATTTAAACAAAAATAGATCATTGATGAGCCGCAATTAAAAAGGTAATGAATTCCAGAGTTTTGGACCATCTCCATCTAATAAATGGTCACCTCACGGTTTGGACTTTAACCTGAGGATTTCCAAAAGATGTTGGTCAGCAGAACGAAAAGCCCTGACTGGGCAAGATGGTTGTCACATAAATAAGAAACTGCAACACCATTAACGTCTTTAAAAACAGACAAATGTTCAAAAACAACTCAGAAACATCCTGGGATCCAGTGGAGTGATGTGACTGTAGCTGTGTTTCCATTGAACATATATATATAAAATAAAAATATATCTGCATAATAGAGACATGCCAATTTCAGAAAAAAATTCATGTTCTTCAATAAAAATGTTTCACCAGGATGAGGTGGTTTTTCTCCAAATTGCAATGGAAAAGCTTTTTTCACATCACATCATGTTTTTCTAATGACTTATGGTGTGAACAAACTTATTCATGCGTGATTTTAATTATGTTTCTTATTTAAAGGGTCAGTACCATGTAAAATCGACTTTTTTGACTTTTACAAAATGTTATAATCTCTTCCTTCTCCTTGGAGCTGCAGTTTAAAAGCTTCCAAGTTTTCTGCCTCACTGAGTGGCCGTTCCCCACGACTCCCCCACTCGGCTCCTTCAGACTAGCCAGTAGCAATTAGCAAACACCTGGTGGAATTGCGCATCTGCTCAGGCTACTGGTAAGCTCAGTAGGCTGGTAAAAACAAATTATTTCCCTCCTGTACTACCAGGTCGATAGCCTTCAACTTAAAAGCGGCATCATATGAACTTCTTCGTGTTGTTTCCATGATGAGGGGGTATGAGTTTGAAGAAATTTCTCCATCGTGCCTGCTGCTAGCATGTGCTTGTTCTGAATTAAAATCAGCACTTTCTTCTTTGATTTCGAATTTTGACTTCCAATGATTCACTTCCTGCTAAAGCACCCCCTGGTGGTTGAAGAAAAATCCACAGAAAAGCCGCACCGGGCTGTAAGCCGCCCAAAGCGAGGGGAAAATGCAGCGGCTTATAGTTCGAAAAATACGGTATTTCTTTTAAGCCATGTTTAATATATACAGCATATTTATAAAAACTGAAAGTAATATAGTTACTTGATTATGTTATAAATAGCACTAAGTTCCTGGAAAACACATAATACTGCTCCTTTAATGGAAATGCTGCAATTGCATAATTGTGATTTTTTTAGTTGAGTATTAACAAAGTTTTTTTGCACATTTGTAATGGAAACGCAGCAAATGAGGGCATCTTTTGTCTCATTGCTTCACGTTTAGAGCTTAATAACAGGCCTCCAGTCCTATGTCACCGAACACTGTAAGTAATCCCAGAACATTCAATAACACAGATGATGAGTCTGTTCATGCCACCAGCATCATAGCTGAACGTCTTGTTGTGAAGCAGACTTAAAATGGAGGCTTCATTTCTGCTTTTCACCCCCAGATTGCTTGCAAGATTAGAAACCTCACACTCCTGCCTCTGGAGGGCCGCGGCACACAGGAATCAAATCTCTCTAAGGAGACTTCAGTGGCTGTTTAATGGACAGTTTCCCCCCAGGAACAACGTGTCCATGACAGGAGAGGCGTTCTGTCCTCTGATAAAAATCACAGCGTTGAGCTGAGAGACGTACCCACATCCAACGGCAGCAAGATGAATATGGCCTGTTGTCTGAAACTGTGCGCTCTTTGTTGAGAAGTGGCTGCAATCATGATGCAACAAGACTCAACTGCTTTCAAGTGTGAAGCAATGAAGCAAAAAGGCATGGCTGCCCACTTTTCTAAAGTACTTCGACACGGAGCGTGACTCAGGCATCAACGTTTTGTCACGATTTTTGAAACATCAAACCATTTATTTTGCAGTTCAACAACCGCATACTTGGATGCACCACAGATGGCAAACGAAGGGGGACTTGTTGGCAGCTGTGCCTCACTCGCAGCGAGAAAAACACCGAACTCCAGGAGACATCTCTTTCATTCCGCATGTCGCACGCCCCGAGCCTCGTGCAGTTGCCAAAAACACGAGGAAGGGCGATGAAAAAGATTGCACAGCTTCCCGCCTCCCAGCTGGAAGTTTGGCACCGATCCACTGAAATATGTGCCAT
Organism: Poecilia latipinna; assembly: GCF_001443285.1. Classification (NCBI taxonomy): domain Eukaryota; kingdom Metazoa; phylum Chordata; class Actinopteri; order Cyprinodontiformes; family Poeciliidae; genus Poecilia; species Poecilia latipinna. The sequence continues at coordinate 212,748 of NW_015113434.1, read as the reverse complement.
GAAGCTCTGACAGGGAGGGATCAAGTGTTAACAAGCAGAGGCAAAGCATTCCTGCGTTTCAATGGGGACTCATCTGCTTCTCATATGTTTCATTTTTGGGTTCTCAGTTTACAAAAATTGTCTTATAGTTACAGAAATCTTTGAAATCTGCTAGGCCACCCTACTTGGCCACTGCCACCCGAGCTCTCAACCTTATCATATCATATTACCTTATTATTTTGAACGCATTAAAATTGATACGCTGTACAAGATACATTTTTCTAATTAAAGTAATAGTGACAAAACTTCTTATTTACATGCAGCATAGTAAAATAAAGTGGGGTTTTTTTATCATTATTTTTTCCTTTGTTGTATTTAATGTCATTGAAACAGGTTATTTTGACGTTTTGGCGAATGTTGTATGCAAAGGTTTTGATGGGCATTTAAATGAAAATAGTTATCATGTAACGTCACTTTCGGGAACTTTGTTACTGACAGCCATCTTGGTAGTAAATTGCTATGTTGTTGTTATGACAACAATAAACAAGGTACAAGCTTAGCTAGCTCTCTTCTCGTTCCTATCTAACTTATAAACAAGCATATTACAAGTATTATTCAGTCACAATTTTTGTGTACTCTACCCACATCTGTGTAACAAGACACATTTACTGTAGTAGTACTTATTACCGAACTAGCAAAATTAGCTTAGCTAATGTAGCTTATATCTGCAAGCAAAGACGAACATGGCCTACGTGTTGGTGTACTTACTTTGCCAGTGACCAGACCCGTGTCGTTCACATGAAGAGTTCAAACGTCCTCTACAAAGCCGTTGAAACACTGATTGTAGGATTTCAGGTCATGAAGCTTCTCCATGGTTTACACACTTCTTCGTGTTCACTAGTAGTTAACCATGTAGTGGGAGATCTGACGCAGCGTGTTTTCGTTCTCCGTCTCAGGACGCCGTTTGAGCGTTCAGTCATGCTAGATGGGTAGCATATTGCCCACACTCCTTGTCCATTTATTACAAAAATGCTCCTGTTGTTGATTTTTTTTTAAACAAGCGCCATTAATTATTAATTCAAGTTAACATTTACACGCAAATACACAAGATAACAGACAAGTGGCTAATTTCCACCTGTAGTCTCATTGGCAAGTTTGTTGTGAAATAAAAAAAAAAAAAAAAAAAAACAGCTCCAACACACACACACAAAAGGAGAAAAGGGATAATTTTCCTACAAATTTAAAATTTGTAGTCTATAATGGCTCAATAATTTTTACTTTAAGTTGCAGAGAGTTAACATAAGGGCACTAAAAATAAGACTTTTACAACTATATTTTTAGCGCCGTTATGCCAACAGTTAAGCTATGCTAAGCTAAACAGGCTAAGCGTGTGACTAGAAATATTAGCATGTAGTTTTCACATGCTAAACTAAACATATCTATGTGTTTTGTTTGGTTAAGCTTTGTTATTCAAGTTTTTGGCCACTGTTAATTTTAAGACTGCAATGCTTTTAGATGATATTGCAATTTTAGTGTGCCTCTTCTACAGCTCTGTCCCTGCCTTAGTTGAATAATTTAATTATTTTGCAATCTATTTTAAAACAAAAGCAAAACTCAATTAAAATTTCAATTAACATTTAATCTTCATTAATATTGAGATGTTTATGGAACTAGTGTATAATTTATTGTAGTACATTTTTTTAATTTATGCTCTAATCTCAATATCTTGACCATATTTAAAAATTTAAAAAGAAGGATTGTGCTTGTTTTGTAGCCAGGACAGTCGGTGTTGGTGCTTTTGGGAATACAAAAAAAAAAAAAAACTGAAGAAAAGTTTAAAAACATAAAAAGTTAATTCTACACACGAGACTGACACCAGGTGGTTCAGTTACTAATAAATATGCATTATGAATTACCACAAATCCAAATATTTGTGAGAATCTCAACATTGAATATTTTTAAGAAATAAAATCGCTACAATGCAAAATGCATTTTCTGCGATGAGTTGACAGATCTGTTTTTAATCACCTGGTGGTGAGATTTACCCACAGATTTGTTTTTATCCTGACACACGTAAGCTCCACCCTGACAAAGGAATTTGACTTCGCCTCATCCCTTTCCAGAGAGAAGCATTGCCCTGCAGCAAGAATATTAATTTCAAGACAAACTTGAAGACACAGTGATGTTTTTACAGTGGTTTATTGTACATTAAAACATTTTCCACAATCCTCCAGCAGCAAAAGCCCATTGGAGTGTTTTTGTTTTTAACACAAGTGCGAAGAGGCCATCATCATATCCATATAAAGTGTCATAGTTATGAGCATAATATATATATATATTTTACCAATAGATTCAACACTGACCCAACACAACTCCTATCAATTGTAATATTTCCACTGAATGCAGCAAAAGAATCTGGATTCAAATTCTCTATAATCCTGCATGTCAAGATTCACTTTAGACCAAAACATCAGAAAGCTCTCCACAGTGTCTGCAACATCAGCCTAAAACCTTAAAATAAACCTAACAGCAGGCTTTTCATGGGTAACAAGCAGATCCAGGTGTTGCTCTGCAAAAATGACTCATAACTTGAGGATAATCAGAGACTCCTGCAGATCTGTGCATGTTAAAACAGCCACCAACTCGCAGCTTGATTCGCATCCTACGGCACATACCAGAATCATTTCCTATCAAAGTGAGGGCACTGCCCCAATTTTCACTTTATAAACCAACAAAGATGACACACGCACAAATGCAAACATAAAAAATATAGTAGCAAAGGAAGGCTGCTGCTTTTGTTTCATTATTTGTTGGTTGAGATCGACCTGATCTTGAACAATTGTGCAATTATTACCACTTTTTTTCCGCCCGATCGCATGGGCGGTTCGGCTTCTTTAGCGACAACCGAAGTTGGATTTGTGACCCCAGACAGCAGGGCTCGTGTGTGACTAACGATGAAACAAGAGCACTTGAGGCACATGGGACAGAAATGAACATGACCGAGCCTCAAAAGGAATGATCTGTGATTTTTATCATCATGCAACACCAGCACATAACTCACCCGCACACTGCCTCTTCTCTAAACATTCAGCTCAATTTCATCTAACAAATGAGGTGAATTAATAGAAGAGGACACCGGTTCTCTCCTCACAGCTCCCTCGACAACAAGAATCAATATTTACTTAATTTAATATTCATTTAATATTAAGACAAGATGAGAGAAGAAACATGTGGACATCTCAGGAAAAGGACAGCAACTTAAATATGAACAACTCCACGGCAGACTTCTTCGTTTTTACTTTATATACAAACTAGAAGGTCCTTTCTTCACCAATAGCAGCATTTGCCTAAGCAATGTCCTGCCTCTTTAAAACTACCTACTGAGCACAATGCACTAGAAAAGTATTCACACCCCCGATGCAGACATGCTTCATGAAGTTACAGCCGACATTTTATGTTATGATGTGAAAACAAGAGAGAGTAATGCTTAATTGTGATGTACAAGTAGGATGATGAAGAGTTTCATCATCCTACTTAGGATGATGAAGAGTTTCTATGGTTTTTACACACAAGAGAAGTGGGGAAAGCATTTGTTTTTACCCCTTAAACACTTTACAAATAAAACCAGTGCAACCATTTCACCTCAGAAATGACACAAAAAGGCAACTCTGGAGGGTCTGTAGAGATTCATAGCTCAGGTGGAAGAATCTGTTACATATATTCTTCTCAAATGTGGCTTTTATGGAAGACTGGCAAGAAGAAAACCAGAACCAAGCAACTTTTTGACCAACACACAACCCCCCCCCCCCCCCAAAAAAAAAAAACACACACACCACCCCCCAACAAGAAAGATGGCAGTGGCAGCTTCATGCTGTGTATTTCATCAACAGGGAAGCTGGATGGAGTTGAATTGAGGGCAATCAAACCAGGGCAGAGGTTCTACTTTCGTTTTGTAGCCTGAGATCAAAATGGATACCTGTGATAGAATGGCCTAGTCAAAGTTCAGACTTAAATCTAGTGGACAATCTATGTTAAAACTTCATCCAGTTCTCCATCCAGTCTGAGCATGACCTGTTTTGCAAAGAAAAGGGGTTGACTACAAATGCATGCCACACTTTTCAGAGACCATGTATCCTTCTTCACTTCACATCAAGCTCACTTTGTTTTGATCAGTCACATGAAATACCTTTAAATTCTGTTTGTAATGGGACAAAATATAAGTGTGAATACTTTTGCAAGACACTGCAAGTAGTTCTCTTCTACTCTTAAGTGTTTAGAAATAAAACAGAACACACACAGGTTTTCTTCACAATGACGGACTACACAGACAGCGACTGCAGGAAGAAACATAATAGTCCAAAACAAAAATGACACTCTCTTATTTAAGGCTCTTCTGAAGCCAAAATCCACAAATTAACTTACAAAAATCAAAAGAGCAACAACCCCAAGATACGAGCACACTTGACACGAGTGAGTCACCGTCTGAAAAACGGAGAAAAAAAACCAAACAGGCATACTGTCAATCACAGCTAGCACAGGAAGCCAGCAGTGTAGCAGGAGACAAGTGGCTGTTCTTCACTGGTGCACTTGTTTGGAAACAAACAGGCGACATGGAGCCTGACAGGCGTGAGTTTATAGTGAGAGCGAGTCGCCTGGGAGTGTGAGGTGGGCCTCAGACAGCGACTCTAAGAGGAACGTTCTTTGTCTCCGTCTGTCAAAGCCCAGGAGAACCGCCGACGTTTCTCCACTTGGTGTCATCTTTGTTCCTAACAGGATGCTCAATGAGGTCCAAGTGCAAATGACAACTTTAAGGTCCTTAAAAAATAAACATTTCGCAAAGCATGATTCTTGACAGAACTGAAGAAAACACTTTAACACCCCCGATATACATTTTTAAACATTTCTGTCACCTAAGATTCAATCATCTGTTTGGTCATCTGCAACCAGCCGGCGTTTCCCCTTAAAGCCGCACGGTGTTGATGCGCAGCGGCTGCACGTTCTTGCCGTTGGCGTGGCTCTGGCCGGGGCTGAAATAAGGGAAGACCTTGGAGGTGAATTTCTCCCGATACGTGTAGAGCCAGGACATGTCGTCTGCGTTGTAGAAGATGAGCAGGCCTTTCGGGTAGTCCAGGAACACCCCCACCTTCTCCAGCTTGCTCTTGACGTTGAGGCGCGTCCAGGGCTCGGTGCAGGCGCTGTACTGGTTGCCGTCGTGCATCACGATGCAGTAGAAGCCGCGGCTGGGCTGGATCTGGATGCTGCCCTTGCGGCTCACCGTCTCGTTGGCCACGCCGATCATCCACTGCGTCTTCTCCGACACCATCACCTCCCAGTAGTGGACGCCCGACACGAAGCCCTCGGCGCCCAGGACGGAGACCTCCACGTCGAAGCGCCGCGGCGAGTCCTGCAGAGGCTGCGGGTGGAGATTCCCGTAGGCCACGATGGTGGAGTCATCTGACAGGATCAGTCTTTGGTGGGCTGTGATGGGGTCAAGGGTCAGAGCTCCTGGCACTGTTGGTAAGAGCAATTACAGGTTACATATCAGATTTCAGAGACAGAAAAAAAGTGATCAACAGACAGCCTTTCCACTGATTTTCAAAGCATGGTTAAATATTTTAAAATTGACTTTTCTAGGGGTGTTTTTACACCTGATAGTTAAATAGATTTGTTTTGATTGGCAACCAAAATTGAAATATTTGTCATGTTTTCACACAGCACTGTCTCAAATGAACCAAACCCTTCCAAAAACCTGCTCCCCCACTTACCTGTGGTGGCGCTGCACCAAAAACCACTGAAGGAAATGACACAAAACCTCTGAAGACGACATGAGCACAACTTCCTTCTTCACAAAATATTAACAAAAATGAAGTAGTGTCAGATTTTAGCGGCTGCAAGATTTCTCTTTTGTCTTTGGCAAAAACACCATGAGTGTTAGATTCTTAAATTTTTGGTTGTATTTACCCAGAATGCCGTGCGCTATAGTCCACTTCCTGCTTTTGGAGCAATCTCCGTTCTGTTTGCATCCACATTCAAACCACACCAGAGTTCACTTCAACCAAACCAAGGCCTAGGGATTTAGGCGAACCAGTGTTTGCTTTTCTTGGTCCTTATCAAAGTTTGATTGTGCATTCACGCCTCCCCAATCGAACTGGACCTTCTACGCAAACAAACATTTAAGCCTTCATTTAACTAAGGTTTAACATTTAACTACTGGTGCAGCTAAACTCTTGTGATTAAAACACATTTGGAGCAAAATGAGGCTTGCAATGTTTCCTAACATGAAGTGTTCTGGTGACTTGTTACTGTGACGGGTTCCAGGCAAGCAAGTTTTTAAAATGCCTGGGTAGGGTGCTGGTTTGTTAGGTCTCACACAGTTTCAGATCATTCTCAATGGATAAATCTCCATGTAAAACTTAATTTAATGAAAACAATCTAAAGACGAAGACCATTTTCTTACGCCCTAGTTTGGTGTTCCAGATGTAACTCCTTCACTCTTTGGCTGCGTTCTCAGCTGCTCCGTCGTCAGTTTACAACTCGTCTTGTGTTAGCATCAACTTCATGAATTAGATAAAGGCTCCAATGTTATTTGAAGTCATGCCAATTCAGAGCCGACTGGTAGAGCTGCTGAGAAACTTTACAAATCAGGTGAGGCAACAGCCCGAAATATTCCTGCTGATTAAAATGATCAGGAATGAGAAACAAACCACAGCGTTTCACAACCGCTGCATCCATGTGACCACCACCACCACGCATCTGTTTTATCTTTAACCACTGGTCTTCAAAGAAAAGTGTCCTTCAGGACAGCTCAGTTTCTGCTACATCAACCCACGCCGGGAGTGTAAACAACACACAGAGACAGTAATTACAGAGAAAGGAGGAGCAGTTTCAGTTCACAGCTCCGTAGGATGTCTAATTCTCTGTGCAGTTATGCGTTTTAGGAGGGTTTGCACCCAGTGGAGCTTCTTTCAAGCATGTCTTTCCAGATGTAGAGCAGCTCAGAGCTCCACCAGGCCTGTGACAATACATCCAGCTTAACATACGAGATTAAATTAGCTTCTTCAATTAAAACAAAAGCTTTAATCACAAATCACAAAATGTGTTCCAAAAACTCCTTGTGTATAGAACAGTTCAGAGTAAAACCAGAATAGCAAACATTTTCACCACAAAGTTTCACAAAGCTCATCTGAGAATCGAATGCAAGAGAACAAATATCTGGTGAACGGACTCAAAATATTGTTTAAGATTTTACAATTTAAATCTCCGATTGAAGGCTAAAAACAACCCAAAGCTGAAGGATGACGACAGCACAGCTAGCACACGCAGGAAGTTAACAGCCAGGCCAATGTAGGCATTGTTTATGATTAGATTAAGTATATTAGATAAAAAAATTAATTTAACCTTTTAGATTCAGATTCATGTCCCAAATGGACAATTAATGTTGCAGCAAGTATAAAAACTAAAAGACAAAGTATCAAAAGTTAAAAAATAAACCTACTATTTATTTTTTCTCTGTGTCTGAGCCAAATGAAGGAGAATATTTGCTTGTGGATTTTGTTTTTCTCCACTTCTTAAATCTGCAGTATGAAACTTTAATAAAAAAATAAGTTTTACATTTTTTATTAAAACTGTCACTACATGCAGATTTATGTTAATACTTCTTTCAGCTCCTTTTAATTCATGATATAATTTAGTTGTTTCATGAACTATTCATATTTATTGAGTGAATGAAATGAGAAATGACCTGAATTATGTTTATTTAAAACATCTCAGTTCATCGCCTCCATATCACTATGTGACAGGAGTTTAACTTTTAGGCTCATAACTACAAATACGGCTCTTTTACTTCCTTACATTAATCATCTTCAGGGTGGTGATAAATTTTTTTAAAAACTGTTCTGCAATTACGTCGGCAAGGATAGATGGAGGTGAATTTTGTGGCGAACTGCCAGCGGACAGGACAGCTTGTTCACTGGTCAATGACAACTCAAGTGTTTGTTGCAATCATTAAAGATTCATAGCCTGAGCGCCCTGCTGGGGTCAAATGAAGAAACGGAGGAGATTGGAGCTGTCCTGCTAAACATAAGTGGGGTTTAAAACCAGCTCCCGGTCCGCTCCTGCTGTCCGAACAGTGAATTTCGGGGCCGATGGGACGAATGTCTTTGTTGACGCTCTGGCAACTGCTGCTGATGGATCGCAACCAATTGTTCCATTTAGCAGCCAGTCAAGTGAGGCCAAGAAACTGTCTGGCCTCCCCGCGGGCAGAGAACTGATTGAGAGAGCAAAACAACATTATAAAATCCTCAGTGCGTTTGTTGAGTTATCTGCTGCGAGTGCGAGAGACGGCTGCGAGAAGAAGTCCTGCTCCTTCACCTGAGAAGGAGCCGCGGGCTGTGCAAAACGCATTTTGTTTTTATCAAAGCACTCCGCTTTGATAAAGCTAGACCTCCATACTTTTGAATGGGAGAATAAAAGTCTAGCGTATTTTGACTTCACAATTTTATTTCACTCTGCAAATTTATTTAAATCCTCTCCCGCTGCAGCTCTCCCTGTAGCTTTTCAATTAGAAATGGGTCTGGGCTCAGGGTGAGGCATTCAGAGCGCCGATCTGCCGCTGAAGCCCTTCAATTTTTCATTTGGATGTACGCTGCGGCTTGTTGAGCTCAAAGGCAAAATCTGTCTTTATCTGCAGCTTCGAAATGCAGCCCCAAGCAACATGGTATCCATTATCTTATTACCACAACATCTGTGCGGTGTTGTTTTTCTGCTCCAAATAGTTTACAGAATCATAACCTGAAAAATAAAACGCGGTTGCTTCAGACAATAGCAAATGTTTCTAAGTCATTATGGTACACTGGGTATATGTTTTTGGAACTTGCAGCTTTAATTAAAAGTTAAGCTGAAAGTCTCAGTGACCCAGAAACACGAGCAGAAAACAAACAAACAAAACAAACGCATCACATTCTGGGAAAAGATGTTTCCTCTTTGCATTTTTTTTTTTTTAAATTGCTATTTATACGACCACAGGAATCTTGGCTGTCCTCCTGTACAGTTTTCTCTATGTATCAATCTTTGTAAAAATGTCTGGTAAAAACCACAGCTGCTGTTTACTAGCAGGAAATTTTCCCCTTATTGCTGGTAGAAGTAAAAACTACCAACAAGTATCGACCTTAAACTGGTCGATTCTGAGTGCAGCCACCTCTACAGTTACAAAGAAATATACTTTTTCATATTTTGTGCGCAGAACAGAAATATTGAGAAAATATTTTAATAAATCACACTTTTTATAATGCCGACAACAAAAACATAAAACTGAAAGGTAATTTTCCTCAGTAACAGATGGAAATTTCCCTCTTGGTTGCTCAAGGATGATTAAATGCAACAGGAAGCTCATAATTTATTAACAAGCAGCATCTTGTTTGTTTAATCTCAAAGCTTATCTAGCAAAATGGAATCGCTGGCTTGTGAGCGACCCCAATAAAACTGCTTTAGCTTTAAAAACAAACAGCTAAACATTTAAATCAGAGCACTTTTCCACATATTTATTGAAGGATATAATATTGATCTGTTTGTCTGACGAAGCAGCAAACACACAAACAGTCAGACAACCTTTAAGCCTGACGGCTGTAGTTTGTGCAGCGCTCCCTTACCTGGTGAAATGTCTTGGAAGAGCGATTTCCAGATTGTGTACTGCAGGGGCCCCATGTACTTGGACGTTGGGAAGTCCTCATAAGTCAGATTGGTCTCGTGTATCTTCCCTTTAACCCTGAAAAACAGAGCAACAACAGTCTGAGCTGATGCCGTCATTTGTAATTTAATATCGACTCGTGTTGTGCAGCTCCAACTTTCAATGCTTGATGAATTTCTTTTTATTTATGCTTTTTGAAATCTTCCATTAGCTGGTAAACAGCATCATTAATCACGAGCTGAAAGGGTCACGCTTTGCAAAAAGAAAAAAACTTTATATGGACCTTTATGTGAAGGAGAGTAAGCTACTCTACATGCTGACACATTTCCGCTCACCTGGGACTCATCCTAGTCTAAGAATCAGGCTGTAAATAATTAATAACCCCGCTTAGTCCGGCTTCTCCCTTACCAAAACGTGCATCTTAACCTGCAGCCGTCCTGTTCTGCACTAATCCTCCTGCCAGAGCTGGTGTTGTCTTACAGAGCAACAGAAATAGAAACGGTCTAATCTATGAAAATGATTAGACAAAAGAAAGCAGCAAAACCTCAAAACTGCTTAGAATAACCAGGAGAATTGAAACGGTTAAACAGTGAGAGCAAACAGCATGAATAAAGGTCAACAGTCCTGCTGTTTCCACACAATGATGCAATCTCCAACCTAAACATACATGTGTTAATTTTAAGGCTTACATTTTAACAGATGCATTGTTCCTACAATATGTCCACTTAAAAGCTCAACACTTTTCTAAACTCAGTTTCAGAGATCGTTTTCAGCTGCATTTCATGACACTTTATTTGGGTTTGTTGTTTTTTTTCTTCCACAGATAATGAAACAAATTGTTGAAGCTGGTTCCAAAAGGCATTTTGTCTTCTAGATAAACTTATAATCAGCTCAAATGACAAACATAAAAAAACAAAAAACTATAAAAGCTGAACATGAACTGAACGCAGATCCTTGAAAATCACACTTTGAAACCAGTAATAAATTTATCAAAACTCAGAAAACGTAGACATCTAAACGCTTTGCTTTTAAAGCAATTTAAAAACCTTGGATTTGGTTTCAAAGATGCAATTAAAATGATCAAAAGAACAAAAAGAATAAAAAGCCATTTGATTATTTTAGAAGAGTTTTATTCAAAATCTAAAATAAAGATCAAAGAAAATCAAATTCTAATGTCTTAAGCTGAAACTGAATTATAAAAAGCATATTTGTTTTTCAGAAATTCAGTTTTTTATCTTTTAGATAATGGAAGAAGTCTGGAAATTCAACCTTTTTTCCAAACCACAATTTTAATTTTTTTCATACTTTTCCAGAACTGGAATATAATAAAATCACACTCCATACTTTCCAATACAGTGAGAAACCACTGATAACAGTTCTGGTTCTTTTAGTATTTTTGTATTTGTCATATGTGCCCAGATTTTTTCTCAGTCGGTAATGAATATCTGACGTCTCTCCATTTTCCTTTTCTGAGAAATGAATGAACCCCTCACGGCGTTAACGCTCTCAGCACAGAGGACTTCATTGCATCAGAGACACTCGGCTGGACGTCAGACAGAACCATAAGAAGCATATTTGTAGTCAAACATATCACTTTCCATCTCAGCAATGCAGATGAGAAATGCAGTAAGAGCTTATTTTCAGATTTCCCAACTCTGATCGCCGTCTAGAATCCTGAAATTTCAGATTTGACTTAAAACTCTTAACTTTACTGAACTTCAGGGAAGTTCTTGGTGCATTTTTATGTTGCAAATACAAATGTTTGAGGAATTTCAGGCAGATATTACAACAGACTGACAATATTTACACAGCAGAATAGAAATATAATTAATATAATCCAGACTTTTCACACTTCTAAAAAAAAAAAAAAGAAAAAGAAGCCATTCCTAGAACATCATTTCTTTTTTTTTTTTATAGAAATTTGCCATTCACTGCCAGTTTTTTGCTCTTACACTATTTTATGCTTTAAGATATCAAACTGTTCCAGTAAATCCTCATCATCCACCTCCTGATTAGACATTACAGCTGGTTTAATTCGGCCCCAAAGCTCCATCTGTTCAGGGATTAGCTGGAGCCGTTGCTCAAATCTCTACTTTCTCCAACCGGTTGCACAACGCTGCACAACACATTTATATGTGCATTAGTTTTAAAAATGATTCATTTTTCAAACTGTCTGCCTTTATATCCACTTCTATTTCTTTTAAATGGGTTATTTTGACCATATTTAATGTGAAGCTACTGATCTGCTAGTAGTTCTTCCAAAGATTATTTTACCAAGTATCCTCATATTCGTATTTCTTCTGTCTGTGACTTTTACTTAATATTGGGTAGAACAACAATTAAGCAAAAATAAGCTTAAGTTTGGAATAACCGTTCCAGCTCTTCAATCCACTACTTCAGTCATTCTTTTAGAAAACGTTTAAAATTAATTTAATTTCAAATGGTTGGTGATTTTGTTTAATTCTTATAAACTTGTGTTTATTCTTCACCTCTCCTCCACAGCTGCTTTTTATCCGTCTTTTGGTTTTTGTACTTCAAATATTCCAATCTACTCTCAACACATTTTGAATGTTAACAAATCCACTACTTTAGAAATCCAACTTTTTCAGGCTGAGGACGATTTAACCAATTTAACAAACAAACCACCTAACTTGAAATTGCCCCAAATGAACGAGTTTATTTGGAGCATTTTGAGTTACTTACATATTCTGAAAGTCTGGATTCTAAGCTTTCCAATGATGTCAAACACATAGAAATAAAAAAAATAAGTTGTTTTTACTACCAGTTGTGTGCATGAATAACATTTTTTAGGTCTATCTGTAATTTAGAAGCAAAATAAAAGAAAAATAGATCCTCTTCTGCACCATTAAATATAAAATTAACCAGCAGTTCCTATCGGTTTTATTAATTTAATAATTTTTAATTAAATAAAAATAATAGCTGTTGACGTGGGAGCAGAGCATTATAAGCGAGCAAAGTTGTAAAAAAAACAAATAACAGTTCTTATTTTACTGGAGATTGTTCAAAAGAATCGAATCGCTACTGAACTTCACATGAAAACAACTTGGCTTCCTCCAATTATATAATCCTGGCGTTGTTTTCTTTCCATCTTAAGCTTTTGTTAGCACAATCCTTTGCTAAGCTAATTGTAGCGTCACACTTTGAGCTCACATCACAGCAAATAAACGGTTGTTTATATGCAGTACCTCGCGGACCAATAGGGGGGGTCTGTGGACCTCCGGTGGTCCAGGGACCATAGTTTGAGAAACACTGCTTCAGAGCACATTTATTCACACTTGAGGCTCTGAGCAGATCGCACCCACCTCTCGGATGTGATGGCCACGCCCTCCAGGAAGTCGTGGCGGCCCGTCTCGCTGAGGCGCTCCTGCAGGATTTGGATGCCCTCCTTGACGTCGCGCAGCTGCTGGCTGTAGCACTGGATCTTCTGCTCGATGTCGGCCAGCTTGCGGGCCGTGTCCATCTCCAGCTCCTCCAGCATGCTCTTCTGGCGCTCTCGGAGGAAGCGGTGAAGCCGCTCGAACGCATCGCCGATGGTTGCACGGAGACTCTTGGCTGAAGACTGAAAAAAAAAAAAAATTTCCTGGTTGTAAAAGCTGAACCCATGTAAGATGGTGAATGGATAAATGCAGGTCACAGTGCTTCAGTGCATATTTCCTGACCGCTGTTAGCTTTTCTGTAGAGTTGAGGTCACAATGGCTGAACTTTAATTACACAAAACTCAATAAATCTAGGGTTTGCACAGCACTCTAAACTCTGTTAATATTGCATAAACAGTAATTCATTGATTCAGCATGTAGATGTGTTGATTTTATGAAGCTCTCGGGAGTAATACATGTACACAACCATCCAACCTGAAAATAAGGAGTATTTCAGACAACTGTACAGAAGCAGAAGAAAAGGAACAAAAATAAAAGGCAAACATGAACAGTCACTAAAGAGAAGCTGAGTGGGAGGACAGGTGGGCAGACAGAGGAGAGGAATCCATTAAAAATCTCAGCAGGTTCAAGTAACAGAAGAATCCAAAGAGGAGAAATGTTTACAAAAATAAGATGTGCATTTAAAGAAATGAGTGTTTGCATAGAACAGAAGGCCTGATTAAAAACAAACAAAGATGCATACATGCAGGTAGGCCTGTAGCTACAAGGAATAAATGAAATAATCTCATAATAAATTAAAGAGAACCAAATGCTTGTTTGTTTTCATCATGTTTCTTTCAACTAAAGAGACTGGAGGAGGAAAAGCTTCATTTCGGACTCCTTCCCTTCTCTTTTCAGGGCTCAACACACACAGGAGGCGACGTTGTCCCTCTCCATTCGTTTCCTGTGCAACCCGTCCAATGAGGCGACAGTCGCCTGCGCTCCTCCAGTCAAACCACCAATAAAATTTGAGCATGTGAAATTTTGAGCTTGTTGCGACACAAGAAAGCTGAAGTGAACCTGTGAGAGACGGTATGTTGCATTTGTTGTAAGACAGAAGCAACTGAAAATGCATCTGCATCTAAAATGTAATCATCCAACACAGTTTTCCCAAACTGAAAAAAAAAAACAAAAAAAACCTACAGCCAATGGGCCGTCTCCGTTTTACGGACAGTTCACAACCACTGAGGTGTTTAATCGACAAACTGCAAAAAGGCACAAAATGGTGCCCAGCAAAACGGTTCGCTTAATCACACAAGAGATGTGAAAAAGGGACAGAGACGTCATAATCCATTTTATTTGGATTATTAAAATGTCTTCCATTTCCAGTGTTAAATGTTCTTCAGAAATTAATTTATTAATTTTTGAGACAGTATAATAGTTGCATTTTTATACCATCATAACATCAGTGGAAAATGGTCTGAAAATAACATGATCTTTTATTGAAATTTATCATCAGGCAAAAATATCATGACTTGCCTACATACAACCACATCTCAATAGATCAGTCAAATTCTTATATTTTACAACTTCTACTCTAACTTTGTGAAAAACAGCAGCTGTATCTCTGAACTTTTAATTCCTCACACCCACAATTTCCTCCTTTCAAGCAGCAGACGTGATCCTGCTGGCCGGTGCAGACAGGTAATCTCTCACTTCCTGTGTGAGCTCGTTAGAACGACGATCCCTCGGCGAGCCAAAGATTTCCTACCTAGTTAAGAGTTTAACTGATAGTGTGAAGAAAGGGGAGGACGACTGCAGCGGAGCAGCCATCAGTCACACCGACGTGTTTGTTGTTTTGGCCCAGCAGGCCGTGATGGCACTGAGTGGGTGGCTGCAGCCTTCAGAGACGTCAGGCTGAGTATTTTTCATCCAGCAAACCCCTGGTGAGGTTAGAGGAAAATCTCAATTTACAGCACAAAACGGCAAAAGAGTTGTGAAATAAAGGCAACGATTTGGCGCTAAAATCACCGACTTAAAGAAGAGCAGGAGGACAGCATATGTAAAGTTTGAATTCCTTCTGGCGCGAGAACTCGTCCCTCCAACTCTGAACTAAATGAAGAGCGAAAGCCGAAAGTCATTTCATTGTCAGCTACCTAAACGCAACAAAGATCAATGCTGCCAGTGTGGCCCACTTCCAGGAACAGCACTCTCTGCAAATGGATGTAAAGCTAATGAGATCAGCTCATTTCCAGTGAGATGAACGACCTATATCAGGCGGCCAGAGAGTCGATAAAACAGAGAAGACCAGGACAAGAAGGCGAGCGATGCAGAAACATCATGCAGGGACTTTAACAAAAATATTTGGAGGAAGTAAAAACTCGAAGCTCCTCTTTGGAAATCAGACATGATTTGCCTCCAGTGAATCCAGCTGAAGGGTTTGTTGTGACAGGAGAGAATGATGAGTGTAAAGATGTGTGAGGTGGTGAGCAAATATTAACTTATTAACACAATGACTCGAGATTAAAAAGCTACTAAAACCAGGCTGTGTTAGAAATCACCTGGCAACCCAAAGCACCGGGGAAGTGAGATAATCAGTGACCAAACACTCCATACCTACTTAATAAACGATCCATTTCCTACATATAAGCAGATTGAAAACTGGATTCTGGTGTTTCACCTGCAGGATTTGATCTGAGCTGGATTCTCTTATTTTGAAAGGGTGCGTTCTGGTAATTGTTTGGATCCGGTAAATCTCAAGCCTTCTAATTATAAAGTTATTAACAGGTTTGACTCACTTGACCCAACAAAACCTACACTGGGCAAGTGATGTCTAAATAATTACATAAAACATTAACTTTAAACATAACAAGCATTCGGAGCGTCTTAATATGACATAAGATGTGAACCTTCAAGTAAGAAAATAAACCGCAGCACCTAAAAGTCCACAATCAAGGGCTTTTTAAATAAAACACAAAAATACAACACCACCATATGGACGATAAATACAGCTTCTCTGGACCTTCAGATATCAGTAATTTGGAGCTGCTGAGTTTACACACTGCAGAGAAAGTGGCAGTGATCAGTTGAAGTCTCTGTGTGAGAAATGACATTTGTGTTTAAAGGGAAGTGCTTACAGTACCTTGGTCTCCGTGAGCTGTCTCCGCAGGAGATGGAGGGCCTCCGAGTGTCCCTTCTCGCTGTCCTGCAGCGAAGCCAGCTGCTCCTTCATCTCCCTCTGCAGCACAAAACAACAAATCATCAATACATGGCCAGAAACGTGTCAGAGCAGCAGATCCCCAACGCATCCAAACATGTTTTGTGGTAATTTTAAAGCACTCGACTTTTACTTTGAGCTGAAAGATTATAGCTACTCTGATATAACAGTGGGAAGATATTTCCTCCCAAATCCTGTTGTGTTATGATAAAATTATATTACTTGTTACAGCTCCGTTTGATCGGATATGAGGCGGCAGAGATTTAATCCTCAACTCCCAAACAAATAAGCCAGATGGAGAGTGAGATATGAAAGAGAATATGAAATCTCTGGAGATTTCAGGCTGTTGTCAGAGAAAACTGGGTCTCATCCAAAGTCAGCAGGCAAAAGCTTCAGTGAACTCCACCTCCAAGTCTGCCTGAGGCAAGAGACAGGTGCCGAGATTAAAGAGAGAAACAGAGACTAAACCCCAAAATGTCTATGGACCGAGGCCTGCATGCACTGCCGCTAATAAACAACGGCTACAACAAGAGATTACCGTGCAGAACCTAAAAATCACTTCAAAGAAAATTCATTTGGAGTCCAGCATTCATAATTACTTGATAATGAGATAATTTGCAGAATTATCGAGAAAACATGGTTTACGTCCTGAATGGAAACGTAAAGAAAGCCGTACAAAGAACGATTAATCAAAACAGGCTGCTTTTGGAACTGCAGCGTATTCAAAATAATTTTCACTACGTTTAATTTTTGATGAATGAAGTCCAAGGGTTTCAGTGAAACAAAGCAAAAACTTCAAGAAAGGAGATAAGACATGAGCAAAATCCACAAACCAGAAGCAGATAGAAAAACTTCAACATCTGATTTAAATTTTTATTAATCCAATAAAAACTAATTTGTGTTGATCATTTCATTTGATTTAGGTGGAAAAACACTTAACAATACAAAGTTGGATGTAGGTCACAGATAAGCAAAAATAAATTAAAATAAACCTTGAATTTGGGTCGCATTGCTGTGTGAAAAGCACAGAAAAGGAAGATTTTTTTTCTGTATCGTTTTGATGAATTTGTAAATTGAATTTGTTTTGTTCTCTTTGAGGCGCTGGTGTAACCGGATGGTTGGAGGCAGAAGAAGAGGATTGCTCTGGATGTCGTTCTTGACACTATATGGTGAGGGTAACACTGAGGGACATATAAAGTGAAATGAGATTTGACCTAAGAGTCACTTCTGAACAAAAGCACAAAAAACAAACAAAAAAAATCCAGCTGAACACTTCGTGAAAAACTGGAATATATGCAAGAAAAGATCTTTGATGGAAGACGATATGCAGAGGTTCCATCAAAATAAGATTTTTAAATAAAATCCCTGCAAAATTTCAAGAGGTGTAAATGTAGATTTGTGGAAATGAATCCAGGTTTCTTTCAGAACAGAAACGAGGAAACCGTGTGTTGGTGCAGAGAGGAAGGAGCGTGACTCTCCATGTTAATGACAGGAGTGCGGCAGGCTCAGTGGGCTCTCCGTCTCGTCGCTGCACATTTGTCTGCAGCCGTTCGTCGGCTGCTGAGGTAGAGCGGGAGTGACAGACTGGCAGAGAAAACATCCTGCTCCACTCCTGGCTGGCTGACTGATCAGGGAAGGGCAACTTTGAGCTCAACTGAGGTCACACAGACAGACGCAGCAGCAAGAACTCGTCGGCTTTTAAGTTAGATATGGATTTACTATGTCATCACAATATCTTGTGGTACTATTGTGATAATAAAGGTGACGTATTTGCTACCTTTTTTGTTTAGGTAAATGTATGAATGTGACTACATGACACAGAAACGATGGCCCCCACAAACGCAAATACTGCTCTTGAAAAACATTTCCATTTATAATGCACTTCTTTAGGGTTATTTGCATCACTAAGATTATGCATCAGCTATATTTAATTATATTTGTACATTTATTGATAAAACAGTGGAGAAAAACAAAAGTAAAAAATTAACAGTACAGACAATATAGGGCTGGATAATGAACCAATATATATCACAACAGACATGTAATTAATATCAATAGCCAACACTTGTGACAGAATATCCAATATTAAAAATAAAGAATATTCACTGAACTGCGATCCAGAACCGCACAGCATTCTGGGAGATGTAGGAAAGGCTTCAGCTTATCAACCTCTCACAGCGATCCAAGCTAGGTTGGTGGAATCAACTGACTCACTGGCTCTTTGGTTGCCTAGCAACTCACTCATTCTTTGGTTGCCTAGCAACAGTCTATTGAGTAACTTTTGTAGCAGTTTAGGGTCACCACCTCTACCTCACAACTGGTAAAAAGTGAAAATTGTAGATAAAAAAGATCAAGCCACCAGTTTCAGATATTTAAAACAAGAAACTACCGGAAATCAATAACTATCAAACTGATATTAAATACTTATATTGCAAATACAAGTTTCAGTCATATCGTCCAGCCCTACAATAATATATAGACAGTTTTTTTTAATCATTAATTGAAATTTAAGTAATCATGGTAAAAGATGAACATGATAAATGTTCAACTCAATTTTTGCCCTCTCCTCACCAAAATTAGACGTACAGTTTGAACATTTCTCTCCGTTATGCTAATGAAAGACAGCACTTAAAAATAAACTTTTATTGGTAGTGTGTGTCCGGATTTAAAAAGGCAAAGGAAGCTTTTATAAGGAGTAAAAATGAACCTTGGTGGTGCCATTATCCCCTCTAAGGCCCTAAACCTCATGTATAACATGCAATTACATAATCCTGTAATCTTCCTGGAAGCAAAACGCATCCTTCATATGGAGATTTTACTGGAATGACATTTCTAGCAAAGTAAAAAGCGACTTTTAGACAGAATACACAAGAAAATATCTTAAAAATACAGAAAGATAGGATGTATGGCTAGGAGAGGTTATAAAATGGAAACAATTAGTGTATATAATAACATAAAAACACAGATAACGAGTATAAGCAAACACTCCTAGCAGAGTCTGTGTGTGTGTGTGTGCGTGTGTGTGTGTCTCCCTCCTGTCCATCCAATCTGACCAACACGAGTCTGACATGACATTTCCCCAGGACGTGAAGCTGCAGGAAATGGGGGTCATGTCTGAAGGATTATAAATCTAAAACTCATTTCATCCTTCTGTCATTTCCTTCCTCCTCTCAGCCTCCTGTCATGTCAGCTGCTCCCAGGTAGATATACATGGAAGACATGAATAAAATAGCAGCGGTTTTTCCCCCACAGGTTCCTTAATAAAACTGCACAAGGCAGCTCTGAGCTTTATTACATCCACCAGCCTCACAGCCAGCCTCCGCTAAGAGCTAAATAAAACTACATGTGCCGCAGCCTGCATCATTAAAAGCAAATAGAAGTAATGAAGCCTCACTAAAGATCCACTTACTGGACCAGGCATACAGAACAAATCCATCCTCTAATGTTTGGAGAACCTTTTATGTCTGTTCATTGGTAGGTAACCACAGAAGTAACCAGCAGAAATCACAGTGATTTAATGGGGCATCATTAAATCCATTTGACAACATCCATTGCGGTGAGGTTGCAATTCTGTTGCAGATACAAAGGTAAATAGAAGATCAGCAAATAACAAGACCTTTATTATTGCGGTACGCGTCTCTAGGACATATTTTACATAAAGAAAATACCATCAAGTAAGGGATAAGCAAAAGGTATAGTTAGAATTCATATTTGTAGTTTTCTGAATGATCATCAATCTTTTAGTATGGACTGCTTATTTGGATTTTTACCAATATTTGGTTTGAAATGTTGCTAAATATAGCAAGAAAGTTCCTGACTTGGCCACAGTGAACATGCAGAGATGAGCTGTAGGTTGGGTCTGTCAGTCAAATATCTGTCACAGCACAGCAATAGAGCCAGTGGCTGATTTTTAGTGACTGACGAGATCGGCTTCCCGTAAGTATCAGCCAATCACCGATCTTCCAAAATTAAGGGACTCAAGGTCACTCCCAGGGAGTACTTAGTGAATGCAAGAAAAAAACATTTAGTTTTCACAAAAAGTAATCAGTTTGGTTGTAAAAAGAGTGCCAAGAGAATTAAAGATACGATTACCTGATGTGTGGGTGCAAACTATTTAGAAGTAGGAATACTAAATTAGTAAGATATTGAATAAACTCCCAAAGCTAAAATGAATAATCTTCACAAAACATCAAAATACAATTTGGCAAAAGTAAGATACGAGCAGTTGAACAGTTGAACAGTTTTCAAATCAAGCAGCCACTTTGCTTATCTCAGTGGCCGGCTGTCTTGACGATGACCGGATGAAAAGTGACAAGCTCGCGTGTGTTCCTGTCTGCACAGTTCAAGGACCTTTCACATCGCTCAGCGCCGCACTACGTGAAGCCTGAGGACAGACGGCAGTCAAAGAACTAGCAACAAACCTCGATCGGTAAATAGCAACGCTAACAAACTTTCACAGATATATAAGCTGTGCATTTTTTACCTCAAGCTTGGCTTTGTTTTGTTAGCAACAAGGGTAAAAGATTACAGCTGAAAATTCAGCACTAATTATTATTTTTGTGTAATTTTAATCAGTTTAGCTAAACAGTTTATCTCAATGTGTAAAATTAGGGTGTGAATCCGAAGACATGACATAAGTCATCACCTACCTAGTTCTTGTGAAAAATTTCTAAGAATATTGATTTATCGTCATGAAAAATGACTATTAACAGTAAATAAGTGACGTACCGAAGAAGACTATTTCAAATGGGAATGGTTTTTAAGAACAATATTTGTGCTTATGGCGATATGAATGCGGTGCCATTAAGCCACCGCCATACAGTTACCCAAAAAAGTAATAAAAAAAACTTTTTTTTCCTAATCATTATCACAATAGTACCACAAAGTAACACAGTATAAGTATAAGCATGAACAGTAGGGACGCTCCAGCAGCAGCCTGGTTTTGGGTTTTATTTTACGAATGATACCGGTTGGATGCAAGCGCAGCAAGATTTATGTTATTAGCAAAACAAACAGCCCAGACTATGCAAACAAAGTTAAGTTTCTACTCATCTTTTTGACCCTTGAACTCACTACTAGAGTTTATGCTGCAACCTTAGTGTGCCCTCTTCTCCAGTTCAGGTCATAAAAAAAAAAAAAAAAGGATGTACATCTTTAAATTGCACGGAAAATCAGCTGCCAATTCCAAGGAAAGAAATTTGCAAGTTTATTTAGCTGCAGTAAACATGCAACGTAAAAGAAAAACAAAGACATCATTCAAACAGAAGGAGGAAGAGGAAGCAGACATGCAAGCAGTGGTTAGGAGTATTTAGACAATAAACTAAAATATAGCTGAGCCTTTTCATCAACACTTCTCTGCAGAATCCAAAAGAAAAAGTTAGAAAAAAACAAAAATCAGGGCAACAAAAATAATGCAGTGTCAGACGCTAAGCTCTTGTGTTTCTGGTGAATATGAATAAGTTCAAGCTGTGCTTTACATTCCAGGGCGTCACTTCTTCCAGCATCAGCAGAGCCTGCAGTCTCTCCGGGGGGGAACCATTGTGTCCACGCAGCCTGAGCTCAGCCTGAGCGCAGCCATCACAGCCGGCCGGTGACAGCTGAGCTGACTAAGCAGGCCGCGCTCAGAGGTCTGGAGGAAAGTTACACTGTTCCCCTTTAACATCTGGCCCAACAAAACACAGGCAGGCTGGTACCAGAGCACATCAAACACGGTTGCTAAACCCCAGACGAATGACGTCAAGATGGAAACATTTGGAAAAGATGCACTGAATATAAAAAAACCCCCAACGTAGGACTCAACCGGATATTAAAAAAATACTCCATACCATTTTTGAAACCACGGCAACATTTTTGAACAGCCAGGTCTAGTCGAGTGCAAGAACATTAATTAAAATTAGGGCTGCAACTAGCGATTATTTTAGTAGTCTATTATTCTCACAAAGATTAATCAGGTAATTGGAACTGATTTTTCATTTAATTATTAAAACATTTTTTATACAGTATTAGAAATACATTAAATATGCAAAACAACAAATTCAGTTCATTTTTCAATAATCATTTCATTGCCCAAAATGCAATAACAGCTTGATCATTTGTATCAAATGATTAATCTGCAGGTAAACTATACTTCCAACAAGTTCAATTCTGGGTAGAACATATTTACAAAGTTTTTTTTTTTTAATATTTTTTTTATCTTAGATGCAAAATGTAAATCTTTTTGTACAGTTTTGGCATAATTACTGCTCCGAGTGTTGTTCTTTCAGCAAATGACCTTTTGAGTCTGTATGCTCCAGTTGACTGAAATTACTAAATTAGTTGAGAATTATTTAAATAATCGATTCATCTTGATTAACACGATTAATCGTTTCAACCCCATTTTCAATATGACAGTATTTTAATCTTCTTGATCAGGATACCTGTGATCGCACCTCAATTGTAGGCCTTCCTTTCAAGCAAAACAAAGTATTGAGCAACAGCTGGACAATAAAACTGTATTTTAAGAGTCAGACAATTTTTAAAAATCCAGTTACTTTGGGATCCTTTTATCACAAAAACAAAGTATAAAAGAGCCAAAATCCGACACTAAGCTAAAGAATATCCTTCATAAAGCCTGAAGCTGTACTGGTGAAAGTTACTTCCATTTTCTAAGAGACTCTCTAGAGAAATCTGAAGTTCACTGAATCCAGGAAAAAACTATTCTCCAAGTCAGGTTTCCTGTTTTGGTACATTGCGGAACATCTCTCCGTTTCTGCAGAATTTCTTTGAAACAACAATTGCCTGTAAGCTCAATATTAACACGAAAGGTTACACAACATTCTCACACAGTACTCCATCCATGTGCAGAGTAATTACAGTTTCAGACTGTGTATAAAAAGGGAAACTCACACCAGCAGCAAATGACAGGAGTCAAAAATGGGTCCCTTTTTCTCTAAACTACCCACACCAGCGGCTCTGATCGGTGGCCCAGGTAACTCTGTTCAATTCAAAAACGTTCATGTTCTACGGAAAACTATTAACGGTTGTTCTGTCTCTGGCCACTGGAGCACAACACGTCCGAGAAATGTCAAATAACACGCATCAATTGTTATGACACAGTTTAGATGAACGTGTTTAAAAACAAAAGGCCTTCAAAATGGAGCACATTGTTTTGTTGAACCGACAATCTGCAGATATAAAAAATAAAACCATAAACGCACCAAACGTCCTCAATTTTCTAAATGGATGTTTAGAAATGCAGAAAAATGGCTAAATAATTCAGCATAATGGTTTGAGCAGTGAAATTTGGAGCAGGTATCCCTGCTGATAATGAGCCCGAGTTAAAACTTAGATAAATTGTAAAAACAATGTGGAAAAATGTCAATTTCAAAGAGTTTATATCAAAACCAGAAGAACCCAAAGAATCTGAAGCCAATGTCGTTTTTGTGGAGAGACCATAGATGTTTTATGTCCATGACCTGAATGATCAGACCTCCACTGGAGATAAAAGTGATGACTACTCACCTAGAGTTAGATGAAAACGATGACAAACCAAACAAGGTACTTAAAGGGCTGCATTGTGTATTTTCCAGTGACAGAGTCATTCTATACACAATCAGGTAACTGTTATTTTCAGTTGTGATGAAAATGCCACAAGGCAGCTCAACTTGCAAGAAATATGACTTCACAGTCTGATGCCTTAAAATTGGCCTGTCTCTTTAAGAAGCTATTGCTCTTTCCATGCCATCACAACAATACTTCTAATTATGCCGTTTACATCTGTTCTTGGAGTCCAAGTAGTTTATACAGAGCTCATCAGACTCGCCGTTCCACCAGGTGTTTGCTAGTAGCTGCTGCTGCTAGTCTGGAGGAGCTGAGTGGAGGAAGGGGATTTTGTGAGGAGGAAGCTCGGCAGGAGATACAGAACAAGCGTTCAAGGATTTTCTCAAGCATGCATGAAAGATTCAAAGCAACACTCCAGGAATGTTTTTGATGAGGGAACACCATTATAACATTTTATAAAGCTAAAAAAAAGTTGATTTAATTGAATTCATGAAGGTCAACTTTCAGGGTTAGAAAGATTAGAGCAGAAAACAGTTAAAATATTACAGTGAAGAGCTCAGTTTACAGATTATAAAGCCAACATGCTCATTTAGTGGTAAAACACCATTGAGAAGATTTGTAAAAAGCTGCAAGTTGAGTGGAAGGCCTAATGCTGGCGGCCTTCACACGTCCTCTGAATATGGGGCATGTCATGTAAATGATAAATGCTCAGAGGCCGCTGCTCCACTTCCTGAAGGGAGAAAGGACACGCTGTAAGCAAAGGTTTCATCCCAACCGCGAGCAGCTAAAATAAAAACTGCAAATCAGTTGAGTTATATTTATACTAGATTTATAGCAGCTCAACTGCTGACCAAGGTCTACAGAGTTGGCACAGCAAGTTGAGTCAGGTATCAGACATCACAGTGCAGCAAAGTAGGGTGATGTGTGACGGGTTTAAGACAAACGGATCCCAGAGCAGCGAGTGTTGCGTTGGATAATCAACTCAGAGAATGAAGAGCCATTAAAGAGGAACAGAGGGACTGCTGTTGGTTTTGGAGTGGAAATCTGAGGCGTTTCCTGATAAGAGCGAGCCGGCTGCTCGTCCCTCGCTCCCTGTGCTTCACCTTCAGCCTGGAGGCTTTTCCAGCTCAGCCTCTGCTGTGCCGTTCCTACATTGGTATTCCAGAATAAGTTCCCAAGATGTGCATATATTTTTAACAACTGAAGCAGAGCGACTGACAGGTGGACATTTCAATTTGTTACAAGGGTATTATAAAATTTCAGAAATATTCAGAGTGTAGCAACCATTTCCAGCTCGTTTCGAACAAGCCATCAGTCAGCCCTGTCAGGAGTGAAGGGCTAATCTCAGAGAGGGTTATACATCACCTAACAGGAAACTCATTAAAAAGTCTCATCCTCTGCTGTCTGCAAACACTGATACTTAAAAAAAAACTAAGGTTAGCTGCAGCAAATTAAACCAACAGCAGCCCATAATTAGTGATTTACTACTAGATTAAAGTTTATAATCCAAACCTATAAACTATCATACAACAAAACATCAATGGTAAATTGTTGGTCATTTAAAATAAAAAGGTAGATTTCAGTAAGTTTTTAATCAGTTTCTTTATTTGTATAGAATCAATTATACACAACAGGGTTAATCATAATGTACAGGAAAACAAGAGAAAAGAGAAGAAACGTTAAAAATAGAGGGCACACACAAAATGTACTAAAGCAATACACTATATTATAAAATAAACTATTTACATATTTAAGCAAATGAAGAACTGATAGAAACATCTAACCTTTGTGGATAAGATGTTGATTTTTGATTCCGTGAAGGTAGTGCAAAATGGGAGGTATAATCTGATATAATCTGATACAGATGGAATCATGCAGATACTGAATATCCACAGCCCAAGAATGGAGCCTTGTGGTACTTTGTCAGCTTGGATTTATAATTACCAATTTACAAAGTATTTCCAGTCTGTGAAAGAAGATCTGAACCAGACAATACTGTCAACTTCTTTTAATCTGTCAATCAAGATATTATAATCAACTTTACCCAATGTGGCAATCTGATTCAGTAAAACAAAGATACAGCAGCTATTTGTGTATCAGTATTTAATAATTTTTCTGTGGAAAGTGATTCCAAATCATTTTTTGTGGAGTATATCTAAAGTATTTGAAAGAAAATGCATCTCAGAAGGATTAAATGCATAGACAAAATGCTACTTGAGATGCTATTGGCTGGTGTTTGCAAAGCAGCCAATCAAGAGGCACCATTCACTTCCCTAACAGCTGATTGGCTGTTCACCAAAGGGGAGGCATGAGGAAGGCGGTGAATGCCAACTCTGGCAATCGTGCCAAGATTTCCAATATCTTGGTAAGTATTAAGGTATATTTGGTGTTTGAACTATTAAAATAACATTTATAAGAGTCTCAAGTTTTCTCAGATTCCAGATATTAGTTGGTGGTGAATACACACTGTACATGTTTTCTGATTTATTGTTGTTACAACAAGTAATTAAGTCCGTAGACTGCCACATCATAATAATAATAATATAATTCTCCCATCGATTCACACAAAGATAAGCAGATCTGCCTTAAAATCACACTAAGTAATGAAAGACTTGGCCATCAGCACAGTGGGTGAACCCAGGCTTTCTGACTGGATGTCCACATGTTTACCTCAACTGGTTGGAGCTGGAATCAGAGGATTAATTATAACTGAAAAAAGTAAGCAGGCAAAAACAAGCAGCCAATTGCAAGCTTAAGCGTTCCAATATTAATGCGATGCCATTAAAGCACAAATGGATTTCTCATTGTGTAGACCTCTTTCATTACGTTAATAAGCAGCATGTGCTTCCGATCAATGAGGCATAAAAGGAAGCTTAAAGCTTTATAGGAAGCAAAGCTTTGAAACCAGGGACCGTTTTACTCCTCCTCTAACCTTAGCATGATGCAGTCCAGGAAACAAGGTGAAAGTAAAGGTTTAAGGAGTTTGATTAAATATTTCACAGCCTTATGGTTGACAAATCATTTCAGGTAATGCACATGAACACTTGGTGCATCATTCAGGCCAAACCACTAAAACTATATCTTTGAGCCCATATATTGTCATTTGTTATGGACAAATTGACCTTTAGCAGCTCAAACGTACAAAGCTGTGAAGAATAATTTAACGCCCTTACAGATTTTTGTTTTTGCTGTACTTGCACTTGTTAAATGTTTTGCAGATAAGCAAATGTTGATATTTGAATATCCAAACTGTAACTCCGTCTGGTTTTAAGTAATAACTTCTTAAACCACGTAAAAGTTCTTTTTTTGTTTTTTTTTCCACCATTGGTAAAAGCACCTATCACTTATGATTACTGGTTTGATCTAAGCAGGGAGCAGAGTTTTACTTTTTCACAGATTTTTCTACACCTTTAAATAAATTAATCTAACTTTTTACCCAGGTTATCTTTGTATAAAAACGTTTTCTTGACAATATTGAACACCCAACTGAGACAAAGAGAGGAAAAACAAACAATATCAGCAAGGAGGAAAAAACTTTTTGTGATCAAGGAAAATAAATTGCTTTGGCTCTCAATTTCTTGGCAGGATCAAACTTTGGAATAAGCCGTCCCTGTTCTTCTTCTCATGAAGTGACAGTCAAACAACTGTAACTGAGACAGAGGAGATTTCTTCACTTTCTTCCCAATTTCTTCCATTTTCTCAGGGGATTGACTGGTTGAGAGGCAGAGCTTTCTTATCTGGAAACCTAACCCACTGCAGGTAAGGCTCCCAGCATAAATTACTGTGGTGACAGATTCACGAAAGATACTGAAAATCTTTAACTGGGCTCAACATTATCAAATATCACCAAGAATGTTAAGCAGTACTATGCATGAAAAAAGAATGGAAGAAGTGTTAAACACTACACAACAATAGGCCTGTCTCGATAACAAATGTAGCTAAATTGTCCCAGAAATAACTGATCACTGGCATTTTGAGACCGTTTTCCACTGATATGACAAAAGTATAATAATGCAAGTCTTTAAGATCAGTAAACTCATTTCTAAAGAACATTTAACACATTCTAAGACATTTTAATTATCCTTTAATTATTCTAAATAAACAAGCAAACCAAAAACAAATTAAATGGATTTATGAAGCCTCGTAAACAAACTTGCCCTTCAAAATGTATTAATTGGGCTCAGATGGAAAGGAAAGGCAATACTGCCAGTTACAACTTATTAAAAAATAAAAGTGTTGGAGCAAAATCCCTTTAGTGACTACAAAAATTGTCTTTGTATGACCTTTTTTGTAGTTTGCAGATTAAACACCTCAATAACGGTAGATTGTCGGTAAGAGAGGCAGCCCATTGGTTGTAGTTTCTTATTTTTTTTCCAAGCTGAGAAAACTGCATGAGATGATCAAGTTTTAGGTGCAGATGAATGTATGTTGTATTGCCATTTTTAGTAACCGTTTGGGTAGGTTCACCACGGTAATTCGGTTTGAGATTATGAATATAGAAAAATTACATTAAATAATCAGTTACTATTGAGGAAAAAGTTAAGAGCTTCTGATTTTGAAGAAAACTAGACTGATGAAGACTATTTAGGATACCAGAGTTTCTGCAAATATGCAGTTAAACACTTTGAAGTTGGGGACATTTGTGACTGAAATCTAGATTAAAAAAAATATGGATTTAAATGTAACTTGGGTAGCAAACCAGAACCGCACAGCATTCTGGGAGATGTAGGCAAAGGAAAGACTTTAGCTGCTTGACTTCTCATGGCCAGCTAAGCAAGGTCAGTGGCATCAACTAACTCACTCTTTGGTTACCTAGCAACAATCTGCAGAGTAACTTATGGTTACCTAGCAACAACCTGTTGAGTAACTGGCACAGCAGCAGTTTCAGGTTACGCCACCTTGCCTAATAACTGCTTAAAATAAACAGTGTGGCATGAAAACTCTGGATGAAACAGGAAAGGTCATGCCACCTGTTTGGCAGTGTTTCAGATATTTGAAACAAAATAATAATTATCGAATCATTTACTGAAACACTTGGGTTTTTAAGCCATATCATCCAAGAAATCTGGGTTTAGACCACTTGGGTACATATTTAAGTTCATTATTTAAATTATCAGACAAAATTGATTGTAAATGTGCATGACCCGTTTAAACTGGAGAAACTCTGGATAATTTGAAACTCTGAGTTTGTTTAACGGTTAAGAGATGACATGCTTAGATAAACTGGTGACTCCAAAGAATTCCCAATCAATCAATAACAACCATAAACACAGAAATCCGAGTGGTTCAGTGTTTTTCCAATCTTACCTTTTCCCTGGTTAAGGTCCAATCACAACTCAAACAACAGATCCTTTTTTCCTGCCACAATGTGACGACAGAATTTATTAACCCTTGATATGTTCATGGTTAACTCCTTTTAATGACAACCAACTTCAGTGAGATCAACCTCCAGAAAAAGCTTCAGGATTAGCAAAGACTTCATGTCGTCAATGGGCTCACGTAATGTGTGCCCAGGGAAAAAATATCCCCATGTGTAAAAACATGATGTTATTGCAGGCCAACCGCAGCCCGAACAGCACAGATAACTGGTTTATTTGCCTTCATTTCATCTTAGCAGCTGGAGCCCGTTGTTGTATCTGGTGTGTGGCTCGCTGCAGGCTGCAGCCCGGCGCCAGCTCCATCCGGCCAAATAAAGCGCATGCCTGTTTCTTTTCCACTCGGTCCTCTGACTTCACATAAATATTTACAACCTGTGCCTCTTTTGTCACATCCCTCTGTGACACTACAGACCAAGCCAGTTCTGCTGGATCCATTTTAATTGTGGTTTCCAGTCAGCTCAGCAAGTTTGTAGATCCCTGATGGTTTCTAATAATGCATGTGTATTCTTCTTCTTTTTTTTTGGATGTTGGCCCAGCAAGCAGAAATCAGCAGATTCAATCAGCACAGCTCTTCAACTAAATATGCTGAATCTTTATGAGGCAGTTTTAAAAGACCATCAAATGCAACAAAACATAAAAATACATACATTGTATTATGGCTAGCTAAATGGAGCAGAAAGTTTTAATCACAATAATAATGATAAATATGATAGTAAAGAGAATTTACCTCACATTTTGTGGCCAATACAAAGAGTCTGAGTCCCAGACAGATAAACAATGCTCTAAAAATAAAGCTAACCCCATTATCAAACAGGTTACTTGTTACATAAAGTGCTGCCACTGATTGCATTTAATAATATTTTCCCATCTACTGGGATTTGCTAATGCTCTCATGGATCAAACAATGAAAAATAAACATAATCCAGTCACAGTTCTTTTGGTTTTTAGTTACCTTATGTATTCTTTTTTTATTGTATGTCAAAACTGAATATACAGTTATAAGTGTTTTTAGAGGCTCAAATATGAGGTTGTGGTCTCCAAAGACATCAGTCAACTGTAGGTCACTTTTTATATGAAAAAAGAAGTATTGTATAATAAATGCAGCTTACCACAGCGGGCATAGAAAAAATAGTTTTTCAATGAACAAGCAGTAGAAAAAAATGTGCATTACAACCTGGAGATGAAAACTCTGTGCGGCATCAGAGTTGTGGGAGTGTTACCAAGTGTTTTCAGTTCAGCAGAGATTAACAAAAGCTGCCTTTTGTTTTCAAAATCTTAGTAATCTGATGTTAACAAAGAACTGTTTAATTTTGCATAATTTACCTAATCCCACTAAACTAAACTCAAAACAAGATTTCCAAGTGGGGAGGGTCGAATCAGAAACTTGAAGCCATGGGAATATTACCACATTTTTCATCAGCCGCACTAAAGTTTCCCATGTGTGAGCACAGAAACGGAGCAACAGACCTTCTACACGCCACTGAATGAATACAAGGCCAAAACTATTGTAGCTGAGTAAAAATGTTTTCAGTCTTATTCTCCTTCAACAATCTCTTTTTGTCAGATAAAACTAGAAAAAAACTAAAGTATACCCAGAAATAAAATACTAAAGTCCAAGTTAAAATGTGCTCGGAAAGTAAAGCTAAACATTTTCCATTGGAATTTGAATGATTAAGTCACATACTTTGTACTAGACTGTCAAACCATGTCCAGCAATTTTTCGGCTTTTGCAGGAGCTTCAGGTTTGTTGGTAAACAAACTCTGGTTGCATTGTATCGGGTGAAAATCTCCAGGATTCAAGACTTTCTCCCAGTGACCCAGTAGGTCAGAGGCATGCATCCGACTGATAGGAGACCTCGTTTTAAGCTCCCAATCAGCAGCTAGCCTAATTAAATCAACAGCAAATCACGAACACTGGGAATTACAAGAGATTACAGCCCGTCCAGCCTAGCCTACACCTCCTGAGAACAATGGCCTGTAATCTGTCTTAATTCCCCAGCTAATCAACCCAGGGCTCACGGTCTCCTGGCTGCAGAGGGAGGGAGCACCAGCTCACATCTACGCAAACATCAAAACAAACAAAAACAAAGACATCGCTCTTCAACGTAATTCGCTTCAGATGAGGAGCACGAGTCTGCATTAAGTTTAATACAAATCCACAGGACATCTTTTACATCCCGACATCGCCAGAAGATTCATCAAGCCTCAAAGTTTAGTGCCAACAAATAATGTGATCCAGGAACCCATGTTCCATTTAAATCCTATACAGAACTGTAGCAGCTTGAGCTACAATGATTCATCAGGACAGCAGTTTCATCAAAACCAAAGAGTCCTTAGCAAATCGCTACAGCTATGAAAAATTCACTATTTTGAACCATTATGGGTCAGAAGAAAGACTTCAAATGACAATATTTACTTTCACCTTGCACATTTGCTTTAATATTTTTGTCTTTTGTACTTTTTCTTTTTTAACACAAGAACAACGTTAATTTAGCCTCGTCCTAGCAAGTCAACTTGCAGCATTGTTGTGTGCAAAAAACAGTTTTTCAGAGGACTGCGTAGATGCATTACTTGGTATGCTGCTACATTTGCAGTGGGTTTATACAATTTACACATTTCAGTAATGAAACAATCATCCATAAGTCTTGCAATTCCTTAAAGTTCTGTTTGAATCAAAAGCTGTACCTCTGTCAAAACAAAACAAGAAAAAACAGGAACTCATTTTCTTTGACTGAGACCACCCAACCAGGTTAAAACTAAAATATTGAAGGATTAAAAAGACCAATTATTCTTGCCTATTTTGCAGAATATAATCCATCCATTCACAGTCATTGATCATATGATATCAGATGTGTTAAACATAATTTTTGCAGTCAAAGTTCAGGGGTGAAATCGCAAATATCAAACTCATTGTAACATCAGTGCGTGCAGTATTCATATAGAAACTGACTATTTGGAGCACAATAATTGTTGGTTAATATATTCCAGGTGTTATAAATGGGCATTTTTCATGCTAAAGTAATATTTAGCCAGTTGGAAAGAATCAATTAGCAGAAAATGCTCACATGGGTCAAAAAAATGGCATTGCCAAAAATCCTAAAGGTCACATAGTGATGGAAGCACAGATGAGAAAGAGAAGAAATAAGAAAATGCATATATTTCCCATCTGATGGCATCATCGCAATATTTTCCAATATCTTGCAACCCAAAACAGGGATTTACATTTTTTCAGCAGCTTTTGCCGTCATCTTTTCCGCCCTGCATTTAAATGTTCATTTGACATGAAACAAGACGAACTGCGATATTTATTCCCCTTTACAGACTGAACACAAATAAATGTAACGCACAACAGATGCACAGACATCTGACTCACTTAAGTGAAGTGCAAACCGAGTAATCATGCAAACAAGACCAAGTGCTCGATGCAACGGATGTGGCATCAGCTCCGGCTCTCCTCCAATCGGTGCAACTGTTTATCTGTTAATCTATCAACAGCGTGGGCTGAAGTAAACAAGCCGCCTGGTTCTCTCCCGCCTCGAGCATCATCAGCGTTATCAGTAATAAGTGCGGTACGAGCCGCAGCTTCTTCCTGGAAGGGCATATTCTGTCAGGAGTCTTCTAATGAAACGTGACTGATCTGCCTTTCCCGATGGCTTCACGTTGTGGATGAAAGAAGCCTCTCTGACATGCCACGCTGACACACAACCAAGCTGGAAAAAACTCATTTGTTTTGGGATTGGTTGGGTGGGAGCTGAAGTCTAGCTGCTTTATAAATAACATTCATCCACAGACTTTTAAAAAGAGGCTTCTTTTCACAGGAAGTTGTAGAGAGCAGAGCATCAGCTGAAAGAAAGCGAAGCGGACTAAGGAGAGCCACGGGGAATGGCAGCCATGGGTGCCCTTGAAATTGCCTGACTCATTACTGCAGCAGCAGCACTGCCATGCGTGGTGATGGCAGGCGCAGGGAGAGCTCACGGTCAGGCGCTGAGTGAATGACAGCGTGGGTTTTTTTTATTATTCTACCTGGTGAAGACTTCAGAGGCTGCAAAGCTCAACCTCCATTTTCAAATAATTAACACGTAGAGAGGCAGATGGAAAAACACTGTTTTAGTGTTTTTAACATTAACCTCCTGCTTGCTATCTGATAAGGAAAAAAAAAAAAAAAAAAACATTGACTGAGATGTCAGCTGCAGTCTGGGCTTTACCGAAACTAAAAATCAGCATGACTACACAGTCCTCCAAGCACCTATAGAGCAGTATAGAAGTCGAATCCGCAAATATGCATGGATAGCAGCAGGCTGCAGTCCATTTCCTCCGTTATCTGCTGCTTTTCTGCTACTAGGTAGAGCAGAAACGTATCCCGAGGGTGAGCCGACGGCAGGGAAGAGACAGTCCAGCCCTGCAACACGGAGGACGCTCACAGCTCACTGGCAGTCCCCATCATCCCAATTAAAGCTCAGAGGATGCTGTGGCTTCCATTATGTCCTCTGCAGGATCTCACTGTCGACTTTAGGCCACAGCTGTTTGGTAAAAAAAAAAAAAAAAGAAAAAAAAAAGAGCTTTGTTTTTTCCAAACCCAGTTACCATTACAGCAGTCTGGGCAGTTTCCATGATACAACTCAAGAATTTTAATATAACTACCGTCAGAGTGTCATGCTGTGATACAGTGATCCACAAATGGGAAAAATTTCTTCCTCTGTGATCCAAACATGAAACCACATCGTGTTAAATGCGGAGACGTCTGATTGGGCGAATAAACCCTCAGATCCATTCGCTGTACGGCTAAAACGCTTTGCCATCATCCTCACATATCTAATCAATAAAAAACGACTCTGTTCCACGATGCGATTACTTAAAAAGCTATTCTGTTGTGTATGTGGTGTTAGGTTAGAAATGTAGTAGAGGACGTGTGAAACCGAGTAAAATTACAAGCAGTAAAGAGATGTGTAATATTCCAATAATGTTTTTATATTGAAGAAAATGCAATAAACAGATGTTAACCCTCAAATAAAGTAAAGTCTCATTAAAAAGAGGTAATAAAAATGTGGGAAAGTGGCAAGGCATATTGACAAGGACTCACTCTCTCTCCAAAAAAAAAAAAAAAAAAAACACCCCCGAAATTAAAACCCTTTGAGTCTTTTTAATAAAAACCTTCTTATATGACATGGCAATTATTTGAGGCTAGAAACAATCAAGACTATCTGTAGTTATCTGCGTTTATTTAGTGGTAAAGTTTCCTTTTTCAAAGATGTATCTGTCCTATTAAACATAATATATAATATTATACATTTTAATTTCTCAAACAACATTAAAATGCCCCTTATTTACACATGGGGGAAAACAGCATTACAAGTTTTCTCTTTTTAATTAAAGGTTATTATTTAAGGAAGACTTAATGATATCATAAAGATGCAAAAACAAAAACAAAAACTTCAGATGAGAGGAAAGAAAAGTAGTTTGGCAGAGGTGGCATAGCACGCCATGGAAAAAAGTGCAGAAGCAGAGCTGACTGGTTATAATGGAGCGTTATAATATGACCATTATGGTTATGGTGGAAAGCTAACACCTTCTATTCCAGCTGTGTGCTACAACACAACCTTGTGTTACCTCCTAGGGCAAATCTGTACTCTTTAGTCTGTTTTTAACAGTCAATATTTCATGAGGAAAATCAATTATGTAACATAAAAAAACCCTGCTTTAGTGATTTTCTCATCTATATTTTTAGTAATTTATTGCCAAAATTGTGTTGAGTATTACAAAATAAAGGTTAAACATCTAGTAGAGTCCATTAAAGTACAAACGATTCTACAAATATGTTCCATCAGTTTATTATTTGAGTAATTTAATAGCAGCAAAACTGGATCCAATTCTAGTTGAAGGTGCATTTTTTTGCTTTGGTACTCTACATACAAATAATATTCTGTGCCATCCTTGATGATGTCCAGATTAAATTTGATCCCAATCAGAATATATTGGCTCCAAGGGAAATCTCTGCAACGATCCAAACAGGAGACAAATCCTCCCCGATCCGTCTGCAACATCCTTCATGCGCAAGCAGGCAATTATGTGCCGACTGGCCAGGTGTGCACACATCATCATGTCACAATCAGTGGTGGCGTGAGTTTGTGGTTTAAAGCGTCGGCCTCGTAGGCACTTACGGGGTGGAAAAGGCCGCAAATCAGCAGGAGGTAAAGCTCTCAACATGACGAGGCTTACGGTCTGAGGTCAACATAGTGACATGGCAGGCTTAGGGGATTACATCCTCCACACACACACACACGCACACACACACACACACACACACACACACCAAAAGCACGTGCTGCTGGTCAGCCAAAAACCCGTCAACACAGAGAAACGTTGGAGATGGCCTGACGTAACAGATGGGTGACATAACTGAAGGACTGGAACGCCATGTTGTCATTTTAAGAGTTTCATAATAAAGCGGTTCTTATGCAGAACTGTTTGGCATGAGAGCAACCAATTCTGCAAAAATAAGAATAGTGAAGTTCATTCAGACTGTTAATCTTGCCAGCATATTGAAAGCTTTGTTTACTCCGGATGTGGAAATTAAATTGTAGCTGTTAGAATGTGAGTGCATTCGTGAGCTGTTGTCTAAAGGATGCCGTTTGTGCAAAAAGGTAAACAAGTGCATGTCAACACCATTCTGATTTTTAACTCTAAAGAGCAGAATGGTGCCAACACTCCTGGATCAGTTAGAAGTAAAAACAAATGCATCTATGCAGTCTCCTGCATGTCTATAATGAGAGTGCTTTGAGAAAGACGTCCGTTTCATCATACTTTGTTTTTCCACTTTTAACAATAAGACAATATTTCCCTCTGTTAGATGTTGAGTAAAGTATAACTTACACCTTTTGCACAGCTGATTCAACATGATGACGTTTGCACAGGATACCAGTCCAACAAGGACTGTTAACATCTTATAATGCAGACTAGTTCAATGTTTCTTCAAAAACGACAAAAGACAATTTCTAAAGCTATAATAGGCAACTTTCATAAAAATGTTTTTATATATTTGTTAAAACTATCGGTAAGTCCTAACTAGAATTTGAGAGAGTGGAAAAAAAAAAAAAAAAAAAAATTAAGTTCATGTGCTTCAACTGTGTAGTCCTACGATCATCTGCAGAAACAACCAATCAGAGCCAGGAGGAATGCCTTGGCACTGTTAATCATGCCTGTGTACTTGCTGCTCACACATTAAAGTGTAATTTCACAGTTTTAGGGAATCAGGATAGAAAATGTGAATTCAAGTCTCAGATACTTCAAAGTTGTTAAAATTGGCTGGATAATGCCTCACTTTATGAAAGATCGTTTCACACACAGATATCAGAGTAAAGGACTTAAAAAACCTAAACAACTTGATAACAAAGGCTGGTTCTGATTTGGAACAACCATGAAACCTCTGGATTTTATTGTGCAAAGACGGATTCTTCATAAAAATAAAGAATATTACGGACAACTCTGAGCATCCTCTTTATGAAGCCAGTACACAACAGAGGGTATTCAGAGCCACAGTAACACAGACTGCTACAGGAGATTCTTCCTGCCTTCAGCCATCAACTATAACAACTGTTAAGAAATTGAGTCCTATCATCTATTATTTTTTTTCATTTAGACTACATAAGAATTAGATTTGCTATATTTTAATTTTACATCTCTTACCCATCATTAATGAAACAGCAAAACAATAAAAGGTGGCTTTTATATATATTCCCTTAATAATGTAACCATTCATCAGTTGGAAAAGAAAACAATTATGTGATTAACTGATTAAAAAGTGAGGAATCAATTAATCACATGATAAACGAAAATGAAGGGCAATTTTCTTCACAAAAACGCAATTCGTTAATTTTACTTCTGGTTTTGGCTGCGAGTGGATTTCATTTCCGTTTTATTTATCATTTCTGGTCGTCGTGTTTTATTTGGGATATTTAAAATGTCTTCCAGTTCCAGTGTGGAGTGTTTATTGATCTTTAAGAGGGTGAACTTGCACTACAATGCCATCATCAATAAATTACTTGGAAAATAGTCTCAAAAAAACAACAACAATGTTATTGTTTATCACAATAATTTCCTGGACAATTTATTGCCCAGTAAAATATGTTATCGTGACAGCTGTAGTCATGTATTCAGTTAATGAACTGAAGTGTAGCAGAAGTTTGATGGTTCCTCCCCCCAACAATATAACCATCTATTGTATCTACCAACCAGTTCCTTATATGCAAAACAAGAAGGCACATTAGATCTGTCGAACTGATTCCTCCATCAGCAGCTGCGTAGTGTTCCCAATGCAACTGCTGGCTGCTGTCACCAACAGCAGGGAGCAGCAAAACCTGATTGACTATGAATCACCTCTGCAGAAAAATGGAACATATAAACTGGTGGCAGAAAAAAAAAAAAAAACACCCAAAACGGGTAATGAAGTGAGACGATGAACGACAGTAAGTGATATCCTGCTGGGAAAATGAACTATACAATTGTTTTGGTGCAATATCTGGAAACCTGGGTGCGCCCTTTTGTTTTTGGTTTATTCTGACTACCCTTAAAATGATTTAAGTTATTAATATGTAATTTTTTTTTTTTTTTTACTGAAAACATTTCAAAGACCCAAACAAAGGGAAATTCAGAAAGCATAGGGAGGAGAAGGAGACGCAGCCGAACTAGACTTGAATACAAAACAGCTCAACAAATAGGGGCAAAGTTCTGGCTCTCTACCTATCAAATCCTATTTTGCTCATCAGTGAACTTTCCCACACTACAGAATCTCTTAAGGTTTAATTCATAACAGGCCACCAAGCTGGTTTGGCATGTGCCCCTCTGGCCACATTAATGCTGCAAAGAGACCTGATTGCTGCTGCTCTTTAGCACATCCTCACCATATTGTTTTGGCATTCAGCTAAGCACTGTTAAGCCTCATGTTAAGTGAAGTTTGAGCCTGCAGGCAGAGCTCACACACAGTCGTTTCTATTTGACACAAAGCTCTCGTCTGTTTACTGGAAACAGAAAAGAAAGAAAATTATGTAGGCATGGCCACTATACACACACATCGTATTACGGATCAAATGCAAAAGAAAACACACTATGAGCTGCTTCTATCTCGTGCTAGTTTGTCGATTACATAACGAACCGTAAAAAAAAAAAAAAAGTCGAGAAGATGCCAAGCTTATCAAGGGTCAGGGCCGTTTCCGACGGAGCCTGAGCGCTCAGCATTGTGGAGCTGGGTAAGCACCCAGAGCTCTTGCCAGAATACAAAATGCCAAAATGCCGCCTTGAAAAGAAGTCCAAGCCGCAGGAGGAGCTGCTGTCCAAGAGGAGAGCAGCATCTTGTGTTGGGCCTAATTACTTCTGTTCAAGGATTTCACAGTTTTGACCGTTCTCAAGTCTTCCGTACAGAGGCCGATATAAAACTGAAGAAGACTGCACTGATATTCACAGAACCTGGTTATATTTATGCATTAAGTGGGAGCTGGAGCTCCATTTTCCCCAGCAGAGGTTATGCTTCTGACTTACCAATGCGTTTACTTGTTGGTGTGTTTAAATCCTTTAGTTAACTCTCAAAAGATGAGTAAACAGATCATACTACAAGTAGAACTGGACGGTATGGATTAAAAACTTACGATACAAGTACTTCATATATCAGTCGATGGATAATTATTGATCAGTTCTTCGTTTTAAATATCTGAAATGCCGCCGAATTGGTGGCATGACCTCGTGTTTTATCCAGTTTTCATTTAGCGCCGTTGTTTTTGATTTTTAGGCAGTTATGAGGCAAAACCTGAAGCTGCTGCTGCACCAGTTACTCAACAGGTTATTGCTAGGCAACCGCAGAGTGAGGGAGTTGATGCCACCAACTAGCTGAACAGCTAAAGCCTTTCCTCCCTGCATACATCTCCCAGAATATAGACATATTATGCAGTGATATTGATCATGTGTCTATCTCGATATATATACCATTATGGATTTATTGTCCAGTCCTAAATTACAAGCAAGTGCTTTGTTCCCCTAGCCAACATGAATTGGGGCTACTCTATTAAGGTAATAAAAGTTACAAATTATTCCATACCAACAATTTCTAGAAACATTTCTGAAAGTTTCAGCAAATTAAATTAAGACTTAGGACTGTAAAGTTGCTGATTAACTGCCAAACTATATTTAACCTTGAAGCTAAATCTTAGTTAAATATGACTTGACATAAGAGAGTTTTCGTGGCTCTGGTTTGTGAGTCCACTGGTTTTCCACTTAGGTCACTGAGCAAAAATATTGCATCTTGTGTCGAAGGGAAATGTGGGTTATAATTTAAGTGAAAATGAAAATGAAAAGAGTTGGGTTGGAAAATCCAGAAATCTTATTTTTTTGTTTTTTTTGTTTTAGGGTAATTGATTCAAGAAGAGTTTGAGCTGCTTTAAGTCTGACATGGATTTTTTTTTGTACTACTTAAAGACAGTAACTTTTAGGTTTCCTATGCTGAAAGTTGCATTTAAGAATCCTTCCTCTACCACTTTAGTCATCTGTTCCATTAATGGGTATAAAGGTAGTCAAAAAATAACTTTGAAAAAGCTTAAAAGGACCTCAATAACTCCTCACTTTCCAAAAACAGTGACCTTGAAAAAATCCCATTAAAAATCATGACCTCTTTTTTTTTTTTGCCAAAAGATGATTTATGCAATTAAAAAAAATCCCTGTTGGCAAATAAGTGACTTGGGCCTTTATTTTAGCAAGGTGACAAACCGATATAAAAAAAAAACACTTCATGAGATTGGATTTGTGTAAAATACAAATACAAACTACTAGAGACAAATAAATTGGCTGACGATGGAAGTCGGATGATTTTCAGCTTCATTGGTTATTTCCAAAACCTTTCGGATCAGTGAATCCACCACACCAATGCTCCAATTCACCGGTTCCCAGGAACCACGCAGAGACAAC
The DNA here is from genome assembly GCF_001443285.1 of Poecilia latipinna. Classification (NCBI taxonomy): domain Eukaryota; kingdom Metazoa; phylum Chordata; class Actinopteri; order Cyprinodontiformes; family Poeciliidae; genus Poecilia; species Poecilia latipinna. The sequence goes on along the minus strand of NW_015113434.1, from coordinate 172,626 downwards.
CAGGCCTCCAACCTCCACTGTTCCTCGTGGGTGATCCCAGGCCAGCTGGGAAACGTAATCCCCCCTCGACAGCCCTCTCTGAGCCTGGTAGACCTCCAAATGACATGACGACTATTATTCAGCAACTCAGTTCCCCCATCGGACAGAGTTCATAATTCAGTCACAGCCTGATCTCTGATTCGGAGCGCCAGAGCAGAACGAACCTCTCCATGTCGAGGATGTATTTTTAGATGAGTCTGCACCATGAATAGTCAAAGGCTGCAGCAATCTCAGAGATGCAGTCTGAGCTCCGATGAAGCAACAACGTTGACCATGTGAGTTGGATCCGCCTGGCCCAATTACATTTAATGAGATTTCTACACTCTACAAAGAGTCAAAATATACAGAAAGACTGAGAAATTTGCATATAAATCCAGACTAATGATCATTTAAACCAAATACTGCCATTAAGACAGACATGGAATAATCCTAGCTGATGGTTGACCATTTATAAAGTTCATTGAAACTGGTTGGTTTCTTAGCCCTGATTTGGCTTTTAATCATAATCCCCAAATTTCAGAGGGAGCTGAAATGATATCCAGTAGGGATGCACCGGTATGAAAAACGGCCATAGTGCCATTATTGCCAATAACTGATATTATGAGTCTCTCAAATGACTTCCAGAAACAAATGGCAACAAGATGGGAGCAAGTATCGGATGTTAAATATTGGTTGCACAGTTTTATTTATTAGACTGATAATGGGTTAACAGTGGCCAATACTGATGTTGGTGCATTCATCAAAACAGATTTGGTGCATCTTTGAGATCAATGTCCTGCTGGAAGATTTAAGTGTCCAAACTCAAAAAGGTTTGTCCCAATTTTAAGAAATCTAATAATTTAGAGGCATTTATTTCTCTTGGTCAGTTATTCCCTTCACCTTGTGCTCAAAGCAACATGCCTTGTAATTCATATTAAGGGTAGGCGATACGGACTTTAAATCTTTTCGCTACATTATTTGTGATATTTATTCTAATAATAAAACTGATATAAAAAGATATCTGCAATATTTTTGCAGACTTTGACTGCATGTTACAACAATCACAGCCTCACAAACAAAGAGAAAAAAAAACTGGGCACATCAGGACAACAGTTGCATAAAGAAACGTGATTTTTATTGCGAAGTTGCATATCTGTATTTAGTTATATTTCTGAACATATTGAAACTCTTCTGGACACAATAATCAATTCTTATAAGAAATCTTTCATGATACAAGACTTCTTTCACGATAAATGCTCATCACTATTTGACATTGTGCTCTGAGGTTTTTCAACTCCAAATGTACTGCAGGGTGTCATGGCCGAGTACATCCAGCTTTTTCTCCATTTTAACAGTTTCCTTTAATCCAAAGCCTACAGTTTGGTTACATGGTTGAACATGGGACACAATTTGGTGTTCCAATAGAACAATAGGAAACAAATCTAAATGGGTTTTGTAACGGATAAATCAGGACATATCAGGCTCCTGGAATAGTCTTACTAAAGCCCCGAACTAAATCCCATTTAAAATTCCTGGAATATGCTGAAAAGCCGGGTCCGTCCCCTGAAACGGACGAATTTAATGAAGTCCAACTTTTCCGATTCTGACTAGAGGAGTGGACTGAATTATACCAGAACCTTGAGTTCAATGATAAATACTGGCTGTGTTACAAGTACAACTTGGTACAGGAAGCTCAACCAAACATTAGAAAGGCTGACGTTCACATTTGAGCCCGTTCTCATTTTTAATTCAATGTGAATAGGAGAAAGTCGTCTTCAAAAATCACTGAAGCGGTCTCATTTCATCCAGGAAAAAATGAATAAAAACACAAAAGACAAACCCTAATGTACCCGAGAGTCACACCCATGACGAGTGTATGTAAACTTCTGCTCCATAGGTAACGTGACGCATGAAAATTTGGAAGCACTGAGGTGGGGGGGGGGGGGCTGGCTGTGGTTTTTATGATTATTAAGACTCCTTAGGAACCGGATTAGGAGCTTTGTTTCACAGTTATTGGATTTTGGCTCAGCAGGACAGGAATTATTCAAATACAGAGGGGAAAGAAAAAGAAAAAGAAAAAACAGAACCATTCTTGCATATGTGGAAAAAAAAAAAAAACTCGACCCAGCATGCAAACATACAACACATTTGAGCTTTTTAGAGGAGCTTCATATCCTCACAGCCGCTGCCAGCTACCGTCAATGATCCTGGATGTGAAGAGAATGAATCATTGAGGAGCCATTGCTTTTCACTCCTTTTACTTCACAAACACTTTAAATCTGCCAGCACATTCAAATTTAATGTGGTGTTGAGTCAAGATCTCTGAACTGAAACAAACCAAATTTCTTTTAATTTTTAAACACGACTGGAGCGCGGACCCGGCAGGAAATGAAGGAGGGGGAGGAAAAGCGCTGATGTGCAACAATGACCACGATATTGTATATTCTTGGTATATTTCCTCATTGGATTTATGTATTATTCAGATGTACTATGACTAAAACACATTTCCCAGCAGAATTGTTTTTTTTTGTATTTGTACAGTTAATGAAAATATTGGTTTCTTAATACACTGTTTCACTTTAAAATCATTTTTAAAAGATTTTATTTGCATCTGTATGCAGCAATGAGTAATGCTGAATGAAAAATGATGTTTCCCCTCGATTACAAGAAATTAATCAAGAAATAAAAGTAATACATTAGAAATATTTCCAGTTTGGTAAAATCTTAGTCACTCAGAAGCAGATTGCCTGACTAATTAACCTGCTTTTATCAGCTTCTTCTACATGAATTGCTCTTTAAAAAGCAAAATAAAAAACAATATTATAAGAATGAAGCAGCTTTACTTTAGGAGTGTATTAAGATTTACTGACTGTTTATTCTGAATTTTTCTAATGTATTAAAATAAAATAAAAATCACTATAACCCTCAAATTGTAGCAATCCGTATTTTTTCATACTGCAGTATGAATAATTATTGCCTCTAGGACTTGAATAAAAGAAATTAATTGAGTATTTGTTGTATTTCTGTGGATTATTTCTCTGAAAGTTAGCATGTAGTGAGAATTTCATACCAGTCTATTAATACTTGCTATTAGAGCAAAGCAAAGCAAAGGATTACAACTCAATGTTTGTTTAAATTAAAGCTCCTCTTTATTTTCTCCCCACAGTATTTACCACCTTAAATCCCTTAAAAATTAACTTGGATAAGATTGTTTACATTTTGTAACTTCACGGATGCCAAATGCCAAAGTCAAGGATTAATTTAAGTGATCTGATATAATCATTAAATATGATTAATATTTATGCTAAGGTTAGCCGATTTTATTTGAAATCTACGCAAAACAAAAGACAGATTTTCAACATAGATTTTTTTTCCCCCCCAACAGAATTTAAAATCAGTTTGCAAAGTAAAATACCAACTCCTGTTGCGTAACTTGAAACCAAGACGAAGCGAAAACTTTAGAGTTTAAGTTTGGAGATGTCTGAAATTGAAACCAGAAAATATTCAAACAGTAAAAAAAACAAAAACAAAAAAAAAAACATTCTGCATCCTCTATACTCGTGATTCAAGAGGATTACCAGAAGTGCTTCCCCATTATCGTACTTTTATCATCAACATGTGAAAAGCTGAGCCCTATCTGCTCACTTATCAATAAAGTGTGGGGCTAAAGTGTTGGTTATTTTTTTAAATTTGAACTAGGTGAAGCTAAAACTATGCCTCTTGAGGAGTTTTGAATTAAACATATTTATAGACAATGTACTTTTTACATCTTAAATGCAGAATTTATACATTTATTTGTTCCACTTTTGGCTTAATTACTCCTCTGACTACTTGTTCTTTCAGCTAAATGTCTTTTATTGAGCCTTTATACGCCAATCGATTGCTAAATTAGTTTGTGATTACCTCAATAATCAGAATAGTTATTTCAGCCCTACTTGAAAACAAAACAAAGTTGTCACTATAAATAAGCAGCTGAAGTGTGTTTGCGCCCGCTGACCTGAATCTCCTCGTACGCCTCGTCGATGGTGGTCACCTGGTGCTGCTCGTGAAGCGCCGGCTCGTCACAGAAGAAGCACACCAGGCTTTTGTCCGTCAGGCAGAAGAGCTTGACCTTCTCGTGGTCCTTGCAGGGGTAGGAGCTCCTCTGCGCGTTCAGGATGGCGTCGAGCGGGAAGGCCGAGTAGCGCTCCACAATGTTGGACAGCTTGAGGCTTGGAGACAGCAGCGGATCGGCGAAGGTCCGGCGGCACTCGGGGCAGTCCCGCGTCCCGTGCGGCTCCTGCCTGCTCCAGTGCTCGGTGATGCACTTCCTGCAGAAGTAATGCTCGCAGCCGAAGCTGACGGGGTCCTGGTAGATGCTGAGGCAGATGGAACAGAGGAGCTCGTCCTTCAGACAGCAAGCCATTTGAGAAGGCTGAGCGGCATCTAAAAGGACGAAGTTCTGAAGCGAAGAACCCTGGGTTTAATCTGAGAGCGGATGGTTCACGGACAAGCGAGAGCAGACTGAGAAGATCTACTGGAGAAAGAGGAAAAGAGAAAATGATGCATCAAATCTTTAATCTGAGGCCAGATTGGTCTTGTTTTCAAAAACAGTAAGTAATATTTAGTAGTAACACATTAACTAAATGGACTTTGGTAAGAACTCATTAAACATCAAGTATGAGTAGAACCAACAGCAATTAGTCTAACATTAACTATAAAAGAAAAAATAAAAATCTTACAGCTTCTCAGAGTCAATATCTGACTTTCCTTCTTGATATGATGCTTGATAGTATTCCTAACCTTTGAACTTTTTAATATCACAACCACAGACAATGTGCAGTGTTGACATGATTTATGAAAGTAAAAACATTCATGGTTTTAACAATATTTTACAGAGAATTGCAGCATGTGATTCTGTTTATTCTCCTGAGTCAATAAATTAATATATTCAATTTCACATTTTTGAAAGAATATATATATATATATATATAGATAGATAGATATATAACATGGGCTGATGGGTTTATATATATATATATATATATATATATATATATAACATGGGCTGATGGGTTTATATATATATATATATATATTTATATATATATATATAAACCCATCAGCCCATGTTAAGCATTTTGTCCAATTTTCTTTGCAAAATATCTCAAGCTCAGCCATATTGGAGAGCATCTGTGAACATCAATTTTCAAGCCTCGTCACAGACTTTGACTAGACCAGTCTAACACACGGATATAATCAAAGTATTGATGTTACCATAGTTGTGCATGTGTGTTTTAAGTCACTATCCTGCTGGCTTGTGAGCATTCACCCTATGTTAAAGTCCCCTGCAGCCTTGAAATGGATTTTTTCCAGGATTGTTTAGTATTTTATCAAGCTTCCTTCATATAAAGTCAGAGCAGAGAATGACTTATGTTGCTGCTTGTTTAGTAATGTTTTCTTTCCTTTTTTTTTTAAGAGTTGCTTTTAAACCATAATACATGAACACTGACCAACATATTAAACTTTTGTTGACGATAGCTCTTGACAAAAATATCCGTTATTGGTTTTCACAACTATTCACTAGAAGATGTTTATTTTGTTTGAGTTTTTGCTGTACAAATTAACTTAACTGATTGGAAAACAGATGTTTATCCATGCAGGTTGACTCCTATCAACCAGCTGATTAGCGGAGGCAGCTGGTTGAATTTATCTAGGGCTGCCATAATAAAAGGAGCTGAATACAAATACACCAATAGTTTAACGAAGCTATTGGTCTTTTCTGACTGACAACTGTTTCTGTAAATGTTGCAGCATTATTTATAGCCCAACAATGCACATTATCCAGGTGGATACCATCTAGCCAGCGCTTATAACATAAACCGGCAGTTGGTTTCACTTTGGCAGCTTCCCCCTTTACCTGCGTCAACACCTGGAAATGTCGAAGCTTCCAAGGAAAAGCCTTTTCATTTTGCTAAAACACTTTCCAGATTCGGGTATTTCCCCACTTCTTTTTTATCTCTAGCCTCAACAAACAGCCTGCCAGGCGACCAACAGGCAAACACCTGCAGCCCTGTCCTCTGTTGCTGTCGACCTCCTTCCCCGGTGTTAAGGAGCTTTCCTTTTATTTTCCCCCAAATCAGGAGAGTTTTAAACAGCCGGGAGCAGGCTCTTTCATTCTGACCAGCATTTAAAAACTACACCGAGTTTGACACATGCTGTAAAGTCGTGGCACATGCTTTATTTAACTAGCTTGACTCGACACCTAGCTGGATTTGTAAACACAACAGACAAGGCAAAAAAAAAAAAAAAAAAAAAGCAAAAAAAGGGGGATGAATGACACAATAAAAGGCGAAACATTAATTAACTTACCCTGCTCATTAACGGTAAATAATATAACTTAAACATAAACGGTGGGAACTTATCTCAATGTGACATTTTCCACAACAAAAATGAATAAAAGCGGAGGAAACGAACCTTAACCTAGCGACCTCTCTGCGGCGACATCAGCGGCTTCAATGCGAGTGTCTTTTCAGGAAGAACACCGACACACATCGGCAACAGACGAAACCAACTGCCTCACACAAGGAGGGGTGTTCACAGGGGATTAAACATTATTATGTTTCCATTATTAACGTCATTCAAGCTACAGTAAAACAAGCCGAGGTATTCAGATGACCAGTGTCATTTTAAAGGAATCAAAATCATTTAAACTCTTTGATAGAGCGGTTAAAATTTAACCGTTGACCCCCAATTTCTAAAATGAAGTGACCCACACTTCCTTTCTCTTGTTCACCCGCTGTTAGCAGTTTACCTTTATGAGAAGAAACATCACAACACATAAATTAAAACCGAAACAGTTCATTAAATGGTCTGAATTACATTTTAGTCGATAAAAACAAAGATACTGTCACAGCTCCGTAAAAGCGTTTTCTTGAATCGAATGAGGAATACTTGGTCAGTGGCTGCAGCGCTCGACTTCCACCAGCAGGTGTCAGCAGTGTCCGTAGAAATCACAGTCAATTCAGTTGAGACGCTTTAAATATGGCTGGCAAAGATTAGCGTCGGTATGAAGCATTTTTAGAGGAAACTGTAATAAATACATTTAACAATTTCGAAAAAATAAAATTTATATAAATAAATACCCAAATTAATAATTAAGTAAAAAAAAGTATGTTATTTATAAAGATTATAAATATTTTCTATATAACTATGCTTTCATGAACTAATTTTGATCAAAATTGCAACACTTGATTGGCACAGCACTTCAAGTGCAAACTAAACATATGTACTATTATTTTAGCTATTTTAATATCTAAACAAATAATTACAGCTACATTAATTTATTTAATCGATTTCAATTTGCAATTATTAAACAGTTTTTATAATACCTTTAATTATGGGACACTTTGAGACACATAGCTGAAGATAATTCAGGTTTTAAGGAAAGAAGAATATCATATTAAATTCAAATATTTTAAAATTTTTCACAAAATATGCTATTGAAAAATATACAGTTTGAAATATAGTTGTTCTAAAATTGTTGAATTTAAGTGTGATGATATTCAAACATTCTTTACATGTATTATATGTGTAAACATGTATTCAAAGTATTGCACTTGGCAAAATTATTCATACCCTTTGCAATTTTTCACATTGCTTCATGTTACAACCACAAACTTCAATATATTTTATTGTGATTAAATATGATAAAACCAACACAAATGTTTTTGTATAACAAATGTTATATGTATTTTTAGATGATTTTTGTGTATGTTTCAACTAGCATTTGCACATGTAGAGACTGGAAAGTATTGCTACTTTGCATAACTGAAGTTGAAGTTCAGTGAAATTGGATGTATTTTCAAATTACTGTAAATCTCAACATTAACTTGGCAATCTTAATGCTGAGTTTCACAAGGGATAAAGTGAGAATCAGCGCAAATGTCATTTTTTTTGCCCTGTTTTCTAGCCTAAAATACTGAAAAATATAAAGGGCTAGAGAGATTTCAACCATGTTTCATCACAAACTCTTCATTCTGGTTTCATTCTTTTATGCTGGGTCATAAACAAAATGTAAATAAACTCCAAATATGCTAGGCGAGAAATACATGAGAACTCTGAATGCTCACTTGAAAGCCCTTTTATTTTATGTCCACTGTACAAATCAGAAATGTATGTAAAAAAATGTTAAATAAATATATATTTAGAACATTTATGTACAACAACACACAATATATACACATACCCATAAAGTAATAGCTGAAGGCAAAACAAAGCACTGGGTTTTTGCTGCACATTCTTTCAGTCAAAGCATTTTACAGTAATGTTAAAAAAATGTTCAGAAGGCACAGGAGTTCTCATGTGCAATAGCTGGGACTCTCCTCGACCGACATAAACGACAGTTTGCCTGCCTCTTGCTGAGGAGAGCTGACGGACTCCTCTTCCTGTCCAAAGGGAAGTTGATGCTCCGCTTGGTTAACGTCTGTCGGCTGAAAAGATGGCGTCCCACAGGAACCGTTTCCTATATGCAGAGTGATGTTGACGTTGACGTGGGGACTGTTCGTCACGGGGCTGACGATCTGCGGGCTGGTGGGCTGAGAGGAGCTCTGTGTGCTGATGCTGCGCTGAGGAGCGACGGGGTCCGTGACAGACTGTAAGGTCAGGGGCTCCGACAGGAGAGACGCTGGATTGTCGAGACCTAAAGTTGGTTGTAGAGGCCTGAGGGACTCATGGCTGCTGAAACCATCCGCCCTGGTTGAATTTTCGGTATCGCTGCTGCTCACACTTTGGTCACTGGCGACTTCCCCTTTCTCCAGCAGACACATTTGCTCCGGCGAGGTATGTTTGAATAAAATCATCTGAGAATCTCCGAAGTTGCTGTGGCCGTTCTGGTGAGGAAACAAATCACGAGTCAGTGTTTTTATATCGTCACAAGCATGACGCACGCAGCTAACTTGAGGCTAATTTGATTTTTAAGTTTGATTAAAGACAAGTATGAAGTCTAGCTTTTCCATCTGCTACAGTTTGAGCAAAAAACAATTCTTCTTCTTTCACATCTTTTCTCTTATGATAAACATGTCTAAAAAGTCTTACTTTTACTGTAATATAACCTCACACTTGAATAATTAAACCTGTCCAATTCAATCATTTACTCAGTGGTGGAAAGAAAAAAACATGTTGAATTCTTAAGCAATGAAAACATTAAGTTCATCAGATTGTCTAGGAAACATTTAATTATGAAACAATGAGTCTTAATTCCCTTGGTTATAAATATTATGTGACACATAGTCTCATTTATGTAAGCCACTGACCACAAGGGTGAAGGAGGAAGTAAGTCTGTTTAGTCACCACCAACACGCACAGACAGCAGGATCTTAAAACCAGTGAACAGATCTCACTAAAGCTCACTGTTAGAGAACTGCAGGGAAGTTACCAAGTCTTCAAAACAATCCTTATATTATTTCTATTCAACTTGTTTAGTTTGAGTTAGTTGCAAAAAACAGTTCAAGAAGGTCAAAGGATAAATATGAAGCAAAATACTTTATATAAAGTATTTTGCAAAGTATTATATGGAACGTCTTCCCAGAGGAGCTCAAATAGAAAAATTTGAGCTCCTCTGGAGCTTATAAGAGATAAGTGATCTCTTATAAGACATAAGAGATCATTTATCTCTTACAAGAGATATGTGATCTCTTATTTTATTTAAAATAAAATAAGAGATCACTGTTTTACAGTAGCTTAAATAACTTAAAAATGTTGTACAACAGAAATATTACTAACAAGAACCAAACGTTTTGTATACATTTGACGGAAAAATAATATTATTGACTCACAACAGATTGCAGGGGTCTGCAACCTTTACCATTCAAAGACCCATTTTTACCTCCAGTCCAGCTAAATAAAACTCATTTAGAGCCACAAGTTTTACATCATGTAACACCTACGGTCGTCATAAGAGTCTTTTTATCAAAAGGTCACGTAAGTTACACGACCTTATGACAAAGTAACTCTTTTGTCCTTCGACAACGGTCCAAAGAGGGAAAAAAACCTAAACAAATAATACTTTTAAACATAGATATAAAAACAAATGCAGCGTTGTACAATTTAATTGAATTTTTGCAACAGAATGACACTAAAAGTATCAACAACATTCTTATATCTAATGATCTTGTCAGGAAAACAATGTGTTTTTATTTTGCCAATATTAACATCCCATTTATTTTTTTACAGGTTTTGTTTTTCTGTATTTTAAAACCTACAAAAATAAAAATAAAATTGTGGTTCTTTAAAATAACTAATTTCCTATTGCAGATTTATATCAAACATTTTAAAAATGTAACATTTATGGCTGTAAATGAGTTTTATTTATGCACTGGGGACAAAAATGGCTCTTTGAATGGTAGAGGTTGCAGACCCCTGTACTATAGGACATTTATTATTTTTAAAGAACCACCATTTTATTTTTATTCACCGGTTTTAAAATACACAAAAGAGATGGATGTAATTTTTGCACGGGATGTTGATACTGGAAAAGAAAAGCACACGTTTTCAACTTAATGACAAGATAATATAAGAATTGATACTTTTAGTGTCATTCTGTTGTGGAAATTCAATTAAATTATTCAAAGAAAAAGCTGTAAAATTGCCAAAAAGCTGCATTTATTTTTATATCTATATTTAAAAGTATTATTTATCTTTTCACCATCTTCAGACAAAGTTATTGAGAGCCGTTGTGGAAGGTCCAAAGAGTCGCAGGCCGCAGACCCCTGGCTTATTGAAAGAAAGGCATGCTGGGAATGCACAGAGACAAAACTCACCTGTTCTGCTGCCTCACAGTTTCCATTTGCATCTACTTTAGGTGATAAGAGTCCAGAATCTTTGAAAACAGGAGAGAAAGGACATTCAGAGACGCCTGTGCTCAAGTGTGATTATGACCACAACAAATTCAGTTAAAGAATTAAATAATAGTGACCGTTTCTATTCAGAAATGTGGGTTAAAAGTCTATATTATCAAGACTGGAACGGGTGATGTTACCTCTAGTTTTCTTTCGTTTGCAAAGTATCAGTAGGAGGAAGACGATGAGAAACAGAAGGAATCCAGAGGCACCAGCAATGACCGCAACTAAGCAGAAAGTGGGACACAGATGCAAGTCAAGATCAGACATGAGAAACAGGAGAACCGAAACACTGATCAGGCATTACAGTGAGCTTATGAAACCTGTACCCATTTCGCTGATGGGTTGTTCTGTTTTAGAGTATTTGGGTGTCATGGTTAGGAGAGGCCTGACAGGCTGCTGCATCGTCTGCTGTGGGCCTCGTGGCATCGTGGCGTTTACAGTAACTGTAGTCGTTACCGTTTGTGCTGTGGTGTGAGGCGGACAGGGATTGGTGGGGCATTTCTCACACTTCACATTAGAGTTCAGGGTGCCTGATATGAACACGCAAACATTTCACAAGGTCAGTGCATCTCATAAAATAAAAATAATGACCTACTTCTACAGATGTTGTTGTTTAAGAGATTACATTTACCTGGCACAGAAACTCTAAATCCAGGTTTGCAAACTGTATACGACCTACAGTTTGTGCAGTACGGATTATCAAACCCGAGCTCACAGAACGTCCCACGTTTGCAAACACACTTGGCGTTTCTGGCTGGGGTGCAGGTCTGGTTATTCTCAAGACCGTTTTCTGGTTCAACATGAGAGAGCGTAAACATAAACCATCAGTAGGAAGTAAAACTATGGAGTGGATGAATGAATCAGTATGTATTATTGCAACATAGATTCTCAACACATCTACTGACTGGCTTTGCACTTGGTGCAGGACAAGCAGTTTGGGGTGTAGTTCCAGGTCTCGATGTACTGCTCTGGTCCACATGGTTCACACACTGTGTCAGAGCTTCTAGAGCACTCCTGCTTCAGTCGTTGCCCTGTGAAAACATTCATTTGGTTACTGGACAGACAATTAAACAACATAGACAGGAAAGAAATTCGGCTTGATTGAACAAAGTCAACGGGTCGAGCCTGAATTTGGCTCCAATGAACAGATTTATAGTGGCAACAAGAACCGCGTTGGTGCCAGAAAACATCCTGATGTGGAAAAGATGAACTCCGTTATGGAGGGCAGCAGGGCTTAAGCAAACAAATGAGGTTACCGAACACACTAAAGTGGGACTAATATCTCCCAATCCATTCATTTAACACTTCAAAATTATGTGTAAGCCACCGTCTTCAAAGTATAAACATAATTAAAAAGCATGAAATGAGTCTGACTTTGTAAAACAATAATCAAAGAGAAGTTAGAGATGGGCTTAACAGCACAAAAAACAAAGATAACTTTAGTTACTAGAACAGATTAATAAACTTTAGAAATAACTATGAACAGAGTTAAAAGAGAAAATTATAGCTTAGCATTGCTAAGACGCAAAATATTTGGATGTTTGATGGAGCAATTTCAGAGTAATGGAGTATTACTTTAAATAAAAGACAGCCGTGACCTCGTTTGTAGCCTGGATTTAGAGTCAGCCATCGACTGCTGGAGTTCCCCAGGGTTCAGCACTGGGGATTGCTCTTTTTTCAATCGACGTTCTGCTCCTTGAATCTATCTTAAAACAAAACTGTTCTACTTTTTTTTATGATTGTGAGGATGCCTGTAGAAAAGAACGATGGGAGCAACTTAAATAAGCAAACTAAAAGTTATAATCCTGAATAAAAGATAAATCTGTGTCATTTTAAACTAAACTCATTTATATAGCCAAGTGTGTTTCAACTCAGACTTTTCTCCTCTTTTTTTATTCTCCTATGATTTTGATTCATTATATCTCTTGAAGCTTGTATTAAATGCTGCTCATTATCTCTTTCTAGAACTTGTAAACAAGGTTATTTTTTCATTTTGTTGCCGTGCTGCATTGGCTCCATGTTTACCAGTTTTTAAAGTCCTCAGTCACCTAATAAATCCTTACATTAGGGAACTTTTAGAAGATTGAAGACTAGCAACCAGTTTCCTTTTGGCTAGAGAACTTTTTCAGCCACAGTGGAAAAGTTTGCCTTTCCATGAATTGTTTTTTTTTTTTTACCGCTGCTAAAAAAGTACATACTTCATTTCTACTTACTGGTTTTGCCAGTTACTGTAAGCCGTCCAGGTTGTGAAGCAACTTTCACCCTTCCACCACACACACCTTCCAGAAGATGTTTCTTTTGTCTCGTTGTCTACAGAACATTTTCTTGGGGATCATCTCGATGTCTTTTGTCGATGTGAGTCGATCCTTTAAGATCTTTTGGTCAGCAGTGGATTTGGTCTATAAATCGCTACTGCTGAGTCTCTTTCCCTTAAAGCCTAAAGTATTTGACATGTTGCTCTTGGTCCTTTACTGACCTTCTGGATGAGTTGTTGGTGCGATCTTGGAGTAATTTTGGTCGGCTCGCCATTTTTGAGAAGCTTCAACAATTTTTCACGTTTTCTCTATTTGTGACTAACGGTTTTCACTGTGCTTTGCTTGAGTCCCAAAGACCGTTTCTAGACTCTTTCAATAAATATGTTGCTCATCTGCTCTTGAATTTTGATTTTGTTGCTTCTTGAGATCTTTTCTCGAGAACAGATCTTGAGAAAAGATCCCGGCCATCAATACTTTTTATATCAAGGATCAATTGCCTTTATTTTACAACCTTTGTTTTATTAGGTGGATTAAAAATTACTTCAGCTGGACTTTACTCCATGGAAATCCATTGGGATGAGCCAAATGAGAGTCTTTGTAGCGGCCTGACTCGCCAGTAATCAAGGCAGAATATTTGCAACGCTGCGTGAAAATAAATGTTGCAACATTCAAGATTCTTGTCACAATATTGTACCCACATGTGAAACATGTCTGCGATTTAAATCACCACAGTGATTAGAAGCTTAAAATGTGAGTCATTCGTCATGTGAACGTGGGCTGAGTATTGATTCACCAAAACAAAATGATAAGACATCAGCCAAAACGGTCCAGGAAAAGCTAAGTGCTAGTTGAACTCACTAAACAATGAATCAGGATGTGAGGTTCACGCTGAGGTGCAGAGATAAGATTAAAAGAAACAGAAACAACAGATCGAGTTAGAGCTTGAACAGGAGCAGCGGTTGCAAAAGCCTCCAAGTCAAACTGCATTCCTCTTCCTCACAACCCAACACATTGCTAACACCACCGATTTGTCATTAGGAAAGATAAACTTCACACAAACTCTGCTGCTGTTCCTTCAGGCGAATACTCTAAAGAACAAATAAATTCAAAAATAAAGAGGAAAAAATAAAACTCTCAGTGTGTGGAATCCCCATCGAAAGTGTGGAAGGAAGTGAAGTGTGCAGCTGTGATCTCAGATAGCTCAATTGTGAACAATCTTTGTTGAACATCTAATTTACATACCTACAAAACCCTTTCCCAGAGAGATCAAAGGCAGTGCTGTTCACAAGCCATTCATTTCTGGGTTGCAAAAGAATTTGTAAAAAAGAAAGAAATCAAAAATCCCCTGGAAATTAGCATCGGTTTTCTGCATTTCCTCGTGATAAAGATGCATTTAGTTGAAACGGCTCCCCATTTCCAATAACGATGGTAATTTTACAGCCACTGTTCGTCTTCATGCTTCCAGCTCTGAAACTGAATGCTCTCAAAACCAACAAAAGTGGAAACTGTGAGATCATCATCATCGCTGTGAATGTTAGTTTCTTTTGAATAGAGAGAAAAAAAACTACAATAAACAGAGAACACTCGGTTCTGTGACTCATCATTAATTGCAATGAACCCATTCAAAAAATGTGGATCTGCTGGTTGGCGGTAAAAATTACCAAGAGAAACAGTTCACTCAAAAAACAACTTCATAGGAGAAGAAATTTCACTCCAACAACCAGATTACTCCTTTTTTCAACAGGACTTTAATTCAGATTTTCAGGTAATGAACTACGTGATGAAGTCGTTTCCGTCTGAGCGGTAGTTGTTCATAATGATATGAAACTTTTCAGTTTGTTGGTAGCGATCAGCAATCATGCATATAACCGCTGTGCCACTTTAAAACCACAATGCAGGATTTTTAGCACCACTTTACACTAAATATAGAATTTTAATATTAGAAAGCGAATGCTCCTTGTTGCAGAAATGATTTGCTTAAAATTGTAAAGTTAAATAAATATTTCTGTCTGAAAAACAAATTTTTGTTTCATTTTATGCGTTTAGATTTTTTTCAAAATTGCACGTGGTGCTTTTAGGCAGGTATATTATACCATACGCTTTATGCAAAATTAGAAAATTTGACCAGATGTTCTTAAAACTTCAAGTTAGCACTTTTGCTTAGCAGGTCTTGTTCTGAAATTCAGTGGGTGCCTTTCTTTTTTTGTTTTTAAAATTTTCTCTCACACCTCCACGCCCAAACCTTCACCGCTGGGTTTCAAGAGGTGCATCATCGCGCAGCCGGTTACACCGTAACTTTTTTAACAGTTATGTGAGACGTCGGAACTTCACAGATTGCATCTGTATTGTATTCTGTGTGAAAAGTAAAGTACTTACCAGGGGGGCATTTCTTGCAGCACAAGTTAATATCATCATGCAAGTATTCTTTTGTAAGATCGCGACAATTTCCATTGGAATCAGGCTGATATGGGAGCGAGCGAACCTGTGGGAAGAAAACAGAAAAATGTGCAAGTTATTATTAAAGGGTAAAACAAATGAAATCTTTTTATATTTTAGAACATTTGACCACTTTGACTTACAATGATTAGAAGAACTCAAATCACATTTTTCTTGCTAAAAACACTAACTTCAGTTTTTTTTTTGATAGCCCGACACATAGTAGTACATATTTGTGAAGTGGATGAAAAATATTACATATTTAAAAACAAAACAAAAAAAAAACCCGTAATCAAACGTGAGGTGCATTTGTATTTGGCCGTCCTGTGTAAGTCCTTTGAAAAACACTTCAGAGCTCACTCAGATTGTTAGTAAATGTGTATGTCTACCACAGACTTTCAATTAGTTTCGTACTTTGACTAGGCCTTTCTTACATGAGTATATGGTTTGATTTAAACCATGCGATTGTAGCTCTGCCTGTTGATGGTTAGCATGAAGTCTTTTGCAGCTTCTGTTGTTTTCCCAGGATTGCCATGTGTTTCGTTCTTTTATTCTTCCCATCAGCTCTGAGCAGCTTTCATGTTCTTGCAGAAAAAAAAAAGAGCGTCCCCACAGCATGATACTACCACCACTAAGCCTTTACGTGGTAGTTCTGGATGTAGAAATGATGTAAAATGAACCTCGAGTCTTTTGAAGCTTCTAATTTGTTTACTTTTGGGATTTTCCCTGCATTCAGTTCCATCTATAAAAACTGATCAGCTTCCTTTTTACTAAAAACAAAAAATAAATAACCAAAACTAAAATTTTCGGGTGATGTGCTGCGTTCATTTCCCTCCGCATTGCTTTCTGCACACAGGCCAAAAACCTCAGTGTTTGTCTCGTCTGTCCAGAGTACATTCTTCCAACTTCTCCTGTCTCTTCTACAGTAACTGTACTGTATTTTTTTTCCATTATGACTTTTTCTGTGTTCTGCCACTTTTATAAAGGCCAAATCACACTTCTAATAGTTTTTCTGCCAACCGATTCTCGCACTTGAGCTGTGGGTCTCTGCAACTCCTCCAGAATAACCAATAGTCTACAGCTCTAGAATAAGAGCTATATTTATACTAAGACTTTCCTTTTTGCTAATTATATGCCTTATGAATACAATTGACTGCACTGTATTTTATTTATAGGGTTCGAAGGAAAGGGGGCTGAGCGCCTACACATTCATGATATTTATCTTGAAGGCCTTACTTTTGTGGTATTCAGGACACCACACAAAACTCTGCCTTACTTTGTGTGGTGCATCACAGAAACCCCCAAAATACATTTTAAGAAGGCGTGTATTCTTTATCAGGACACAGTAAACCCTGGCCAACTGCTTGGTCAAAACAGCCTGAATTTAGTCATTTGCTAATTAGGGGAATGGATCAAGTGGCCCCTGAGTGGCTCTGTTATTTTAAATATAGAAGCGTGATGCAAAAGAGCACCCACACCTGCGCCCACCTTTTTCTGTCCTAGTGAAGCCTGAGCTGCAAACTCAGACGAAAAAAGGAGCCATTGTCTGAATTTCTGAGGTGCTTTTTACCTCTGCATTCCTTTCTGTGGGGAGGCTCTGCTGGAATTGCACGGACGCATAAGCTAAAACGTTATTTGACGAGGCGAGAGGGAGCGTGGCACTGCAACTCTTCACACACCTGACATAGAGCTGTCTCACCACAGCGCCGGTGACAAGCAAAAGACGCAATTATGCTGACAGCAGCAGCAGCAGCAGTTTCTGGTATTACAGGAAACAAGAGGCGTCAGTCTACAAGCCCCGGGTTTTCTTTGGTAAGTACAGGGAATTGTGCTGTTTGACCACGGACTGACGAGAAATGTTATCTGCGTAAATAAACACTGATAGCTTATCTGAGGGAACATCCAGTTATTTCCTCATGGCTGTGTGCCCGTGAGAACTAAAACAAAGTAACAGATTCATTTTAGATGTCTGAAACAGCATCAATCCAAGTAACTGAAACTAAATACTCACTAGAGTTACTCCTTATACATATATCCCACAATAATTTGTCACACTTAGAATAAGAAAAACATAAAATCTTTATGACAATTGATTAGGTTAGATTATAGAAACACGTGTAACACAGAAATCTGAGCTTTTATTTTGACGCTGCAATTACTTCCAATGACAAAGACACGACTTTTTTTGCTCAGTAACTTGTGGCGGCACAGCCTGCATTTATCCCCTCGTTATAAAGCTTGACGGCGATTACCTTGATAGTTCGGAGAGTCACCAGAAGCAGCAGCACCAGTATGTCCTTCATCGCTTCTCCAGAGTGAATTACAGAGCGGAGCGGAGTTTGCAGCAGGCAGCGTGTGTGTGCTGCTCATGAGGGCGGGTCATCTGAGCTCAAACCCGAGGCATTTCCTTGCACTCAGATGAATCTGGAGGGAGGAAATCAGCAGACAGGCTAACCCACATTCACTGAACTGATGCGAATAACTATAATGAGGTTAGTGAGAGTACAGTGGCAACTGTATGTGTGTGTGTTTCTCTGAGTTTGGTCTGGTTAAAACGTGTTGCACCTTGAAGTAAATTGTGCTCTCAGCAATCTGCAGCTGGTTACAGGAAAACTGCAGCATCCGAGTCTTTTCCTGGAAATTAAAGCTTCTGGATTTGATTCTGATCAGAAAGAAAAAAAAAAATTAACAATGTTTGGCTAGAACAAAGTGCGTTGGTGAATACCTCAATAGCTAATTGTTCACCAACTGTGTCAGGACATCAATAAAAGTCCAAAGTTCAGCTTCAGGGAATAAAATCAGTTAAAGTCATTTAACTTGTTTCCGCAAGCAGAGACAAGTTAATACTCGCTTTTTGTATTGGCAAGAGCGGAAAACATGCACTGCACTGTGTATCACTAGATTCCTCTGAATAAATCATTAATTATTTGGATTTCAATATCAAAGTGGCTGATAATTTTGCATTTTAAGCATGTAACCAGTAGCACCCCCTCTTGAAAAATGTCAGCCACTCCCCCATGAATCATGTTCAGGTCACATTAAGGCATTTTCTGCAATCAAGACATACACGTGAAACCCAGCAAATGGATAAATGTATAAAATTAACTAAATAAAAAAATATACATTTATATCACTCCTGGAAAATTAACACCTGGAAAATGATCTCCATTAAGAAAAAAAAAAAGTATATATATATATATATACACACACACACACATATATATACACACACACACACACACACACACAATGGCTCTCAAACATTCACACTATTGGACCTTTGTTAAAAAAATCGGAAATCTCAGGATATTTTCTTGGATAATAGACATGATCAACATGAACCAGGTCGTAATTGTGAATAAGGACAGAAATTCTGGATTTTATTTGATAGTTTTTCCAATAAAAATTTGGAAAGTGTGGGTACCATTTGGATTTAACCTCTTAGATTATAAGATGGCAAAATTACATCACAGCTGCAAAGCCGAACCCTAAACTTACAGACTGGATAAGTAGAGAAGTAATTGCAGAAACAGCCTAGAAGTTCAAGGTAACTCCAAAGGAGCTGCAGAGATTCACAGCAGAGGTGTGAAAATCTGCTGACACGATATGTCTTAGTCATGAACTTTACAAATGTTGCCTTTATGGAACGGCGTGAGGAGAAAAGCCACGATGATTCCACTGGACATGTAAGGGACAGAACATGTGCAGGACTTTGCTCTGAGAAAACGAGATCAGATTTGAACTTTTTGGCCTGCATGCAAAATGCTATTTGTGTCAGAAAATACATCACCCTAATACAGATCAATAGTGGCAGAAAAGCAGAGATGCTATGCTGAGGTTCACTTTCCAGCATGACAAATATTTAATACACACAATGGGGAGGTAAAAGATAAACCATATAAATGTGTTAGGATGATGACCTAGTCAAAGCTCAGGCCTAAAATGAATTTATGGTAAAACTTGAAAATTGATGTTCACAGATTTTCTCTGTACAGTCTAACCGAGCTTTCGCTATTTTTGTAGAGAAGAATAGGTTAAAAAAAAATCAGTCTATAAATGAAAATGGTAGCAAATCATAGTTCTACATTCAGGTTATGTTTGAGTTTCTGAAGTTTGAGGTATGTTCAGTTAGCTTGATATCTGGGAGAATACATTTTATACATTATACAATACATTTAATTAACTCAAATCTCTAAAAACCGATTTGTCTGCGCTGATATCCTTAATTTTGATCGACCGATACTTACATGCGAAGCCGATTTTATCCAATAATCTTATCTACCTTAGCAAAACTTTGAATAACCACCACAGTCCTCTTCTGCTCTGCCTTTAGAGGTTTGACTGACAGACCGGTTCACCAGCTCATGAATGGACGTAAACAGTTAATAATCATCCCCTGTTGCCAACTCACTTGCTATAGTTAGCAACATTTCAGCCAGAAGTAGCTGGTATTGGCCAAAATCAGAATCGGCATGTAATGACCAATAATCGGCAATTAGCCAGAAAACTGGAATGGTTCTTTATAAATAGTCGGTAAAAACGATTATTTACAAAGAAAAAACCCCACCAGAGATGAGAAAACTTCTTATGTGTGCGTGTGAACGCTATTTTCAGTCTGCTACTCATGATGCGCCGATATAGCCACATATACTTGCTTTGCCATGAATCCCAATCGACCTCCTCTTGTGTTTTACTGTCTTTATATAATATATATTACATATTTAAAAATAGTTGAATCTGTCCAAATGAATCTCCTGCCACCATGTTTAATTCCGAGCAGGACGTCGTCGTTTTGACGCAATCTGATTGGCTGACATAGATTGTAGGTTTGCGCTATACTGCCCCCTATGGGTTTGGGATGTTTAAAACAGCGCGCTGGTTCATATCGATTTAAAACGTCCGAAACCGGTCCTGTGTGTACAATATTATTATTTTAACGATGTAGCGGAAATATTAGTTTTTTTTATAAAACCAATTCACTCAACGATAAAACAATATGAGTTTGGCAGCATGTAAAACTTGCAACAGTGAAAAAGTCAAAAATAATCAAGTCATTTTCAGGGTGTTCACTGATTGGGAACACAGACCTAAAGTCCCAATAAACTACATTGAACTTTGTGGTTGTGAGATGACAAAAAGTGAAAAGGTTTAAGGTTGAACTGAACCTCACCACCACTTTCCAGTTTAAAATGTGTGCAGCCACAGAGCAGGTTTGAGCACATGTCGTGCCCAGTACCTTCTTGCCCCTGTGACTAGCGGCTTGTTCCTGTGATGCTGACATTTCAGAATAAACTTTCCCCTCCCACATGTTCAGATGTTCTCTGTCTGTGAAGTAAAACAGAAGCTGCCCGTTTTTTGCCCATGTGAGAGTTATTTGTTTACTTTTGAGTCACTTTTACCAACATCGAGGTTCAAAATATGACCCAAAGAAGCAAAAACTTTGTCTTAATATGGTCTTCACATATTAGTGCACTGATTTAGTTACAACGCATGAGTAATTCTCAACACTAGGGTGTGATAGTTTTTAAATGACACACTCAAACCTCATGTTACTCAGGGATGAAAATGCAGCTTTTGTTTTCCAATCATCTTATTAGGCTGCAGCGGTAAAAACCTTAAATACCAAAATGTGATTCTGTGTTTCTATTACTCCACATACATAACGAGGGAAGATGATTGCAGAGGAGATTTATTATTCAGAAACTACATTCAGATCCCGCTCATGTGGAAGGCAGCTGAAGATTTCCTGAAGGAGTAAAATGCCTTTTCCATCAGCGGTAGCAGCAGCACAGCGGAGCTCTCAACTAGCACTGATGAGATTCTAGTTAATTTCTCTGGTGTCTTTCAAAAAAATTTTCCCTTTTGTTTCTCAGAAGTTCAGCCCCCAGTGATGGGACGATTACAGTTCGGCTGCAAGGATTTATAAAGCGAAACTCCGTCACTTAAAATCAGAAACAGAGCGCTCAAAGAACACACTGTGAATCAATCCATCATTGCAAACATGTTCAACAATGGTGGCCTTTTCGACACAAACCTACAGCGTGCGAGGTGGGATCTCAAAAGCACAAAGTGTTAGTAAGTATAGGTGGTTGTGGTTTCCTGTGAAGGGCAGCTCCTGTATTATACATATAGACCCTGCTGAGGTGCAGAGCTCTTCGTCCCACAGTAAGGAAGTTAAAAGAAGTTTGCAAAGACACTGAAGCCAAATGACACGTCTGGAGAGGGCAACAAACACCAAGAGGCTGGAAGTGAGTCAATGTGATTTCCTTAGTTTTGTAAAAAACAGCTCAAAAATATGCTAAACGTTCCTTATGTTGTTCTAAAACCGGTGTTAAGTGCTGCGCATCTCCACAGTGTTGCAACTCTTGCTTCACTTCCACATAAGCTGAGGTCACATGTGCTCCAGCTTTAATTCACATGAACAAAGAAAAGGGGAACAGAGGCAACATGATTTAAGTGTCAAAGTTTAGGGCTAACTCATATTGCAGTGCATTTACAACACCTGATGCACTTTATGTTTAGCTCCCTGTTTGAAAAACAGCAACAACAACAAAAAAAGTACATGAAGGACGTCTGGCAGAGACAGACGATGTTGCACTAGAAATGTAAATGTAGCCAGTTTTGCCTCTCAAATTTTGATCCCTTAAAAAATCCAGAGATAATTCTTCAGCCTACAGGGAAAAAAGAGGGTCTTGGGTTTCTTTTTGGAGAGAAATGTTGAAAGTTGAAATTAGCCAAGCGACACACATCAGGGGTCTGCTCAAGGTTTTGGTTTCTTCTAGATGAAGATAGTTTCTGGAAAAAAAAAAGAAGAAAAAAAATAGAGTGAGACACATTTGCACTCCAGCGACTATAAATATGAGTTAAAAGCCTTTCACATTGCATGACCTAAAACCGGAAGAAAAGTCGACCTTTAATGTATGTTTTGCTTTGAGCCAAATCAGAAGTGGCTACATTGTCTTTGTCTGGTGAAACATTTCTATTAGAGGTGCACAGATTGCAGTTTTCTGCTCAATCGCTGATTATCAATCTATAAAAAGCCTGACCTGCTGATCCCAATTTTTGCTGACACCAATTTTATTTTTTGTCTAAAATGTTGCTAAATATAGCAAGAAAGATGCCGAGTTGGCAACAGTGGGGTGACTAAAGTTAACTGGTGGGCCGGTCCATCAGTCAAACCTCTCTCAAAAGGAGGAAGCAAAACAGGACAGTGGTTCATTTTTAGACCTTTGTTGCTGGAGAAAAGATCAGGGAGTGAGATCGGCTTCAGGTATAAGTATTGGCCGATCACCAGTCTCCCAAAATTAAGTAAATCATCTGGCTGATAAATCGGTGCACCACTAATTTCTACGTTGTAGGTTTTGGATCAGTTTTCATGTTTTCTGTCTTTGTTGAAAATCACCTGGTATTTCAGAGTTCAAGATGTCCTGCAACATAACAATGAGCTCAGAGTGCTGGAGCCACAGCATTACAGGCCCTCCACCATGCCCAACACTCAGCATCCACTGTTAAAGTCAAACCAGCCTCAGTGCCAGTTGCTGAAAAGCTAAGATTAACCTCATCTGATAAAAGTGCACTGCCAGTAATCAAGCTCCACATGTTTACTTTTGTGATGGTAGGAGAGAAGTAGCTGTTTTCATACTTTATAAAGCAAAGTATCTGGTGGTTGTAAAGGTGACTTGGTGACCAAAGAAGCTATCATTTGCCAAGTTCTCCAGAAGCATGACTTTCACCTCCCTTTGCACGCTGCTCACTGTGTGAGACGCCAAGATAAATATGACTCCTCGTGTAGCCTGGTGGGCAGTGGCCAAAAGAAATGGGCCTCTGTGTCACGGTGTATTTATATCCCAGTTGAACGGGAAGCCACAGATTATTTATGAGTTTAAAACTTCCAAGAAGTTCAAGAAAAACAGAATACATTAAATGGATCCTTCTGATATATTCACTCTGAAAAGGTTGTTGACAAGCACATGTAATTCTGCTGCTGGTGATTTTCGTTAATTACTCCTCGACATTAGATCTCCTTCCCCACTGAATAGAAGTACTCTAATAACAGATTATAGTGTGCAATCAAGCTAGTGAAATAAAAGATGAGTTTATTTTTCCCAATCTTTCCCAAGGCTGCAGACAAATGTTACTCAGACTCTACAGTCACTGGTGGTCTGACAGAAGTTAATCACTATCAAACTGATGATCTGGTGTTTTTCTGTTGACTGAGTACAACAGCAGGTTTTCTCAGTCTTACCTCCGGTTGCTGGCTCAGGGGCCCATCAGCGTTCTTCGTCTGAATGCTGCTCCGCAGGTCAAGGCTTCTGGCCGGAGGCAGGATGTTCTGACCTGGATTTGACCATCCTGAGAGGCAGTGCTGCACAAGGACAAGGAGATTAATGGCAGCAGGACAAGGAGCTGCATTCAAATGGCCTCTTCACTTGACTTAAAGTGATCTTTTTTTGCATCCTCTGGATGAGTTATGTAAAGGCTTATGAAGCGTCTTTTATGTTCAGCACAGGAAACAATTGGTCATCCTTGAATAAAGGAATAAGATACTGCTGTTCAGCTAATCACTGCAGGAACACAGAAGCATTTTATACAGTTTAAAAAAAATTGTATTTTATGTGACATTAGAGGTGTTTATTAACAATAATTAGCAAAGAGGAAATCCTAGACACTTTCTGAAATATAGCCTCTGTATATCCGTCGCCTTCTCTACTGCTATGCAACACGCCACCACCCAATTTATTTTATTTTTTTCAACGTGACAAGTGTGCTACATATTTTTAATGATTAAATCTGAATTTGCCATTTATATTACAATTAATTCACACAAACACTCTTGATATCTACTGTAAATATACCCTCCAGAAGACAACAGGACAAACAAGAAACCTCTGATTGTGAACTTTCTGTAGTTGATGGATGTAAAGTTTTACTGCAGCACAACATGAGCAACAGTCTACATCGAACAATGAAGGGAACGGGGAACATTCAGGTTGTTTAATACAAAAACAAAGAAGAAAAACATGTTCAAATTAAATAGACACAAATATAAACAGATTTAATTAGGTTTTTTTTTATGTTAGGGTGCGGTTATGGATTGGAGTTCAGTGAATATTCTGAATGTATTATCTACTGATATTGATCACATGTATTGCTGTATAAAATATTATTGGTTTATTGTCCAGCCCTAATAAGGAATGTAAAAAGTTCAAAGTTTGAATGATTAAAGCAACATTTTTGAGACAGATGCAGGGTAGAAACTGAAGAAAACTACAAATGAGGGATCCACTGAGAATAAAACAAAAAGGACAGACTCAGACAGAAGCAGCATTATTTGTTTCCAACTCACTGACGGTAATCCCAAACTGTCTGACGGATCGAAGCTGCTTCGCCGATGAGCTTTGTACTTGTAAGCTGG
Organism: Poecilia latipinna; assembly: GCF_001443285.1. Lineage (NCBI taxonomy): Eukaryota > Metazoa > Chordata > Actinopteri > Cyprinodontiformes > Poeciliidae > Poecilia > Poecilia latipinna. The sequence continues at coordinate 147,622 of NW_015113434.1, read as the reverse complement.
CAGGATGTTGGCGCGAGGAAGGCTGACCCTTTCAAAAACAAAAACACAATACAAAGAAGTAAAGATTTATCCTCAGGCCACAGAAATACATACACTGAAAATAACACACAAACACTCTGACACAGCTAGCATTAAAAAAAAAAAAAAGATCCAAAATAATAGCATGAAATGGCTTCAATTATAGTAGAAACTCAGGATTTTAGATGGAAAGAAACAATCTGATGATACAGAGATGTAAAACAATGTTTTCCAGTTTTCATGTAAAAAAATACAATACTTTTCCAAAACTTATAAGTGTTCTAAATTTCCTCTTAACATGTAAATACAAAAAAAGGTTGAAATAAGTTTACTGCAAAGTTTTAAACAGAGGTCAATTTAAATCCACAAACAGACAAGGAATGGGAGTCCGGAAATATTTTTTAAAAAAATCCTCCATGTCCTGTTTAAATGTTGCATTCACATCCAGATCTAGAAAATACTTGAATCTAGATTCCAGGCTGAAACGTTGCCCGTTATATTGAGCAGTGCAGTAAAAAAGTTCTCCAGAACAGATATATGATTAAGAAACTAAGACAAACTTCTCCCAACATACAGCATGTACATAAAAAGTCCTGAAATAACTACTGCAGCCGAATCTTCTTAATATAAACGACTTTTAATAAAATCTATCAGAAAATACATTGGCCAAGTGGGAAACCAGCTGAGAATAAAAAATGGGACTGACTCAGAAAGATTAATAATTTTCAGGTCCATTTTGAACTGCTCACTGTGTGAGATTACAAAATTGTAAACTATAATCAGTCTGCACTCTCAGTACTTTGTAAGCAAAGTATTTACAAGACTATTTAAGCTAAAATAAAACTGTAATTGTACAGTTTTAGATTTCAGACTTCAACTTTACCAAAGCCGTAAATTTTACAACATGTAAAGTTCAGGGAAATGCAAACACGGTTTTTGAAGCAGAGCGGTCTAAAAAAAAAAAAGAAAAAAAAACACATAGTGAAAAATGAAAAAAACAACCCTGAGTCTGATTTTCTTTCCAGGCAGCTGAATATTTCAAACATCTGAAAATGTTTTCCAGCAAGTACCAAATGTTTGGCTGCCTGTGGGCGGTTTCAGAATCAACCCTTGTATGCATAGTTGTCACAAAAGAGAGCTACGATTTCATTTTCGGTGGGTGCTACTGGTACAGTTGTTTCTAAGACATTTCACTGCCCCCTGTTCGTCGCCCCCATAAGCTGCCACCTGCTGATCAACCACTGTAAGCTCTCTAAGTATTTTCTTAGATCACACAGCACAACAAAAATCAGAGACAAACATTTTAGATCTGAAGAATATTTGACCTGTCCTTCTACAGTCTGAGACACATATAGGTATTACCAGTAATACTGATTAAAAACAAACAAACAAACAAAAAAAGATTTTTATGATTGTGAAGAACTTATTTTATGTTGGAAGGACAATTTGATTAATCATTTGAGCTATCCAGGTACTAAACTGCTTTTGAAAAAACTTCACCGGAAGTCATTTTTATCATAGTGTGATTTGCAATTTTTTATAAAGACAATAAATATTGTCTTTATAAAAAATTGCAAGTCACAGTATGTTACATTTTCAGCTGCTGCTGTTCATTTTCACATTTCACTGAAAAGCTGTACCCCTCCTCGCCTGTGGTGGCGCTGCACCAAGAACCACTGAAGGAAACGACATGAAAACCTCTGAAGAAGACATGAGAACAACTTCCTTCTTCACAAAATGTAAATAAAAATGGAGTGGTGTCAGATTTTAGCGGGGTAGGACTTCTCTTTTGTCGTTGGTAAAAAAAACTGAGTCATTTCTGCTAGACTCTGATGTTTGCTTTGGTTATATTTACCCAGAATGCCCTGGGCTTTAGTCCACTTCCAGCTATTGAGAGGTCTCCAGTATGCTTAACATTTACATATGGACTCAAACTGCACCAGAATTCACTTCAAGCAAACCAAGATCTAGCTTTGTAAGAGAATCAGAGTTCGACTGCGTATTCTCAGCTCCCCAAACAAACCAGACTTTCTAGATAAAAAAAAAAAAAAACTAAATATGAAATAAAGCAGACTGGTGAGAATGCATAAATAAAAAATAATAATTATATATATATATATATATATATATGTCACACATTCAGCTCTGGAAAAAATGAAGAGCCCACTGCATTGAGCCCCACTGAAAACCTCCTGGTTTTTCCACCAAATGTTGATTTCTGAACTCTTCCTGAGTCAAAACTTTAGTGTTGTTGTTTCTAAATGGACATGAACTTGTTTTCTTTGCATTATTTGAGGTCTGAAAGTTCTGCATCTTTTTCATTATTTTGACCGTTTCTCATCTTCTACAAATAAATACTAAATCTTTGCTCGGAATTTCAGATGCATGTTGTCAGTAGTTCACAGAATAAAAGAACATGTTATTATCATTCCTGCATGAAAGGGTCAAGGGTCACATCCTCAGTACCTGATCAGAGCCGGTTCAGCTGCAGTGTGAGGGTGGGAAGATTTGTGTCTCTTGCACACGGGGCAGCATTCCTGAGAGTGAAAGGGGACAGGAAACAGCCTGCTGTTGATCCGGTAGGAGAATGTACCTAAAGAAAAGGAAAACACACAGAGGGGGGGAGTGTTGGACAAATTGAGATAATCCAAACAATAAGGCCAATCTAATAAATAATCCATCTTACACTGATGAGCGTCTATGTTTGCTTCTTTGCTGTCATCTGTCAGGAGTGGTCGGAAAAAATGGCTGTCCTCTAAAGACCTAAAATAAGTCAAGAACATGTCAAATGAAGAAGCTGCTGTTCAACAAGGATCCTTTGAAAAGTCTAACATGAGCAACGCGGTGAGGAGACTCACTTTGCTGGTCCAGAGTGAACACACTGGTCTTTATTGACCAATCGAAACCTGCAGAGATCATTGAAGAACTCATCAGAGTGTTCTAACAAGGAGTCCTCGGTATCCAGAACTCCTTATGAGAAAAAGAAGACAGCCGTCAGTCGACTACTCAGGAATTTAACATTTTTCTCTCATCTGACAGCGTATTGTATGTGTTTTACAATTTAGGGATATTAAACAAGTAGGAAACAACCAGAAAAATATAAAGCATAAACCAGAGAAATATAAAGCATAAAAACTATCTACAGAGGGTGGAAAGGATCTAGAAGTGATTTGTTTAACAAGCAGGAGAAAAAAAATCCTACAAAAATCTAAAACAGGACCTGAGAAATGCATCATCTTTCAGTTCTAATTTAAGCAAAGACTTCAGCTGAAGGCAGTTTGGGAATCATATGGTTGCTTCGTCACATTCAATTCAAAAGAAATCCAAAGGAAATAAAAGAAATAGTGTTTTTGAAAAGGACGGACGATCTAAATAAATGAATTCTTGACAAAATAGTGGGTTTGTCATAGACAAAACACTAGTTAATCAGTTTCAGTTTAGGAGGTTTTGTACGTAAACATAAATCAGAGAGAAGTGGCTCAACAGACAGAGCGTCAGATATAAACATCAGACTTATGGTGCGCTGTATTTGTTCTCAGAAGCCAGAATTTCAAAGATTCATCTGGGAAAATTAAAATGTAAAAGTTGGAATTTCAACCGAGAAAAGCAGAGAGTACAGATTCAACATGGCTGCTGTGTTTCTAAAACATAAGGAATGTCGCAAGAGTTTGTCTTGAGTTGTCACAGTCTGAGGCTGCGTTCACACTGCAGCCTGAAGTAACTCAATTCCGATTTTTTGCCGGGGCGTTCACACTGCCAGTAAATGCGACCTGTATGCGTTCTGCAGTCTGAACGGGGAAACGACCTGAAAGTGTCCCGCATGCGCAGTAGAGGGCGCAATAGCGTCAGCGTTCTCAGTGTTCTGCCAACCGCCATAAAAAGAAGTGCTCAGTGTTTGCGGAAGTAAACATGGAGGCTAACGGTGGAGCTTAGCTTACATATTTGAAGTTGTTGTCCGGCCGGAGCAGCATATTAACAACTTAATCCTCATATAATCCGTCATGGTTGTTGTTTTTCTTCCCACTTGCGCATATCAGGACGCAGAATAGTGAGATTTGTTGAGAATCAGTGACGTTCAGTTCGGATGAATGTGACCTGAACGTTAGGTCGCATTTGAATCGGATACGTATCGGATATGGGTCACATTCGAAAAAGAATCCGACCTGTGCTGTTCACACTGCCATGAAAAGATCGGATACAGGTCGCATTACGTCAAAAAAATCGGAATTGAGTCACTTCAGGCTGCAGTGTAAACGCACCCTGAATCTCTTTAAACCAGAGGAACACTTGGTACTGCACAACCTCTATTTGTGAACATGTTGCAGCATGTTCAGTGCCACTGAAGAAACCAGACTAGATTGAACTCAGATGTGAGTTCATCCCCAGATCCAAGATTAACTTCTGAGATAAATCAAATGCAGCCAGTTAAATAGAAAAATACACAAATGACAACATTTGAAATATTGCAGACCTATCACCCAGGACTCTGGCTCTTTGGAAGCAAATAGCAAATAAACAAGTGAAAAATAAAGACTTCAACATCGTGCTGTGTTCAAGTCAACTGAATAAATGGGGTGCACACCTGCTATCCAATCATATCCAAGCAAAGGCTGCACATGACGTCTGTCTGACGCAGGTTTGCTTTCAGATTCTTCTGACTGAAACTTGACTCGACTGTGTATCCCCCTCTGTGAAAAGAAAACACATGGCAGATTTCTTAGCGGCATCATCCTTCAATTCAATTATTCAACATTATATTTCCCCTTTCCGTAAAGTACAGTACATTAGTGGGTGGGTATTTACGCAGCAGCTAATCAAAACAAAATAATTTGTATTTTTTTCAATACAATGAACAAGTAAGATGACATATTTATGAATACCTTTAGGATCTTTTTTTTTTTTTAATGATTATATCAAAAGGTTTTTACTGCAGCAACAAATGCAAATCAGTCAATTTACAATGAGACTGGAAATTCCAGGAAATGACTGTGAAATCTGAATAAAAAAATCCCAACAAGTATAATTTTCAAGTTGGGAATTCCAGTGAGATTTGTCAACAATGACTTCCACATTTTAAATGACTTCCACATTTTAAATGACATGTAGCTTACAAACAAAAAACCAAAAATAAATCAATAAACAAAACTCTCTGAATGAAAAAGTACCAGTGAAGAATCATTAGTTTACTGTAAACTGGTGGGTGGTGGTCAAATTTCAAGCTCTTTTTATTTATATGTCGCAACATAAGTCATCTCCTCACAGTTTACAGTATAAAACATTAAAATACCATTCAGAACGGTCAGATCAGTAAATAATCTAAATAAGTTTAATTTTTGGCATTAAAATATACACTTTTTTATGTTTACTCTTCAATTCTTATATTCTGTGCTAGTTGCTGATTTAACTAAGAATCAAACATGCAACTGTCCACTTTAAAGAAACTAATGAATTATTCTGAGAGAAGTGAAACGATGAAACGTTTCTTTATTTGTAATGGTTTGTGCTCATATTTCATTTCATTCATGATGTTTTTAAGTATCTCTGAGTTTTACTGTATAGCACAGAGAAAATTAAAATAATATGTGACTGAGCATTAGTGCACAGACGTTTTAGCTCATAAAACAGCACTGCAGAAAAACAAGTGATGGGTTGCTCACACAGCTTTTAGTTTACAGGAACATTGATGCATCAAAGTAAATGGATACAACAGTGTTTGTGCTTTGTATGAGACATTTTATAATCCAGTGACCACAGAAGCTAAAAAAACACAACTAATAATAAATAACATATCAGAGAAAAAAAATAATCTCATTTGTACAGAATGTAGATATCAGCAGATCAATATTTTGTTGTTTTTCTTTACTGAGAAAAAAATACAGCCAAGTACAACTTTTAAACAGGAAATTAAAACGTGTGCACCTCTATGTAGCGATATCCAGACATGATTAGATCACTCAGCACATATAATAATGAGACGTATGTTGGACGTGGCAGCAACTGGGATCATGGAAGAACTGCTGTTTATGTGCTTACCTTCACTTTATTGGGCCTAACTTGGGAAAACGGCATTCTCAGTGACCAGGGGTCTGGTAGTGTGGAATAGTCCTGAGGGTTTTGGTAGCTGTCTGACAGTGTTGAAGGTTCAGCAGCTACTCTGTGTTTGGGGGTCCCAAAAGAACTGGAGGACTTCCAGTGGGAGTCTTTGTGCGTCTCTTGAGTATCGGGAAAAAAAAAAAATGAAGTAAAACTTCAGGAATATTTAATTGTCATCAACATACCAGCTGATTTGTCTACTTTAGCTGCACAAATATCACCGGACAACACTTTGAACAACAAGAAAACAGACCAATAATTGTAAACATTTTTTGTTAAATTATTATATCCAAAATATTTTAATATGTGAATCCTAATTCAAAGAGTTGATTGGAACATCACTCAACAGTACAATGAGCTCTGTCTCACAATCATCTAAACGCTGCAGTTGTCTCCCCTGCTTTTGCACCTTTTCTTCAACTATTGTTTTCCTTCCACTAAACTTTCCATGCAGCTTTCAGATTTGGAACAAGAATGCTGTAGGCTACCTTCCTTGTGAAAGGTGTTAGAGAAAATCTGCTGGACAACTTTCCATCCAGCTGTCTTCCTCTTCATTGTGTTGAAACATCCTTTAAATAACCCGAATTTGGCATTTTCATTTATTATCCATAATAATGAAAGTGCACAGAAAGTTTTTGTAATATTTAATTGTTTGCAGTGAATCCATATAATCACTATAATGTGTGAGTTTCACTAAATTATATTAACTTTATTTTGCCTTTCGGGTTATAATCTTTAAGCCTCAAGAACAGCTACATAAGCATGCAGATCTTTAGAAAATCTGTCTCCACACGCCTGTTTGTCTCCATGTTCAGCTAATGCAAATGGTTTAGAAAAAGGAAAACAAATTATGGCTGCAATTTTGATTTCCAACTTTAGCTAATAGTTAGCATCAGTAAGGCCATGTTAACGGGATATTTACCAGTAAATCTGACTGAAGGTTTGGCCAGGGCTGCCCTGGCAGGACCTCCATGTCCCTCCGTCAGAGTTACCATAACTTCGGGTTGCCTCCTCTCTTCCTTCTCCTCTTCCTCGGCCTCTCTCCCCCTCTTGCGGCTCAAACTGCTGCCGCTCACCCGCTCTAGTTTCTCTCTTTGCTCCCTTAGTTGCTCCAACAAATATTTGTTACGTTCTCGCAGAACGTCTGTTAGATCTGTTGACATTTTCTAGAAAAAAAAAAATCTGCAAATCACAATTACCTTTAGCTATTTGTAAAGCACACACTTAACTAAGGGTGTAGAACGTTGTTGTGTTTTGAACGCGCAGACTCCACCACGTCCATAGCAACGCTTTGGCAACAGCGATTTGATTGGCTGAGACGCAAAGTCTTTGTAACCGCCAAAAAAAGCTTCTTTTTTTTAAAGTGACAGGAGCACATTTCGGTGAAACTGCACTAGAAGGTGGTGAACAACAGAGGGCGCCGTAAAGTCACTGTAACATATTCAAACTGTGACCAATGACTGGAGTTAGATTTACAAAATACTTATTCTTCAGGAATCTGTTTAGTTATTTTAATAACTTTCAAGTGCTAGAAGATATAAATCCTGAAACACTGTTCTGATTTTACACATTAAGGCTATTCATTTATGTCAGAACCTAACAAATAATTACAAATGTCTGTTTGAAAGAACAGTTTTCTATTTCATTCAAATTGATCTATGAACAGTGCACATTGTTTAATGTATTATTGAAAGCTGTAAACATTCACCAAAAACTAGATTTATATATACAGCTGAAACCAGATACTTACACACATTCATTTTTAAATTTAAAATCAGTGTATGAGAAAATGTAAGTACTTTAAAAAAAACATCAAATAAGAAGGCCTCCTTTCAATAATGAAAAATGCAAGTGATGTCTTGCCAACTTAAATTAGTTCAATAGGTGAATCAGTTTGTTTCATAGAACAAAACAAATCATAGGCAACAAAAAACTAAAGACAACAAAAATGCTAGAATTCAAAGAGTAACTGAGAAAAAAATAGTTGTAGGTTAACCTTCAAAGGAAGAAGCCTCAAAATACTCCCAAGGAAACCATAATAGGCATGAGAGGGCTCAGTGGTAAAACCAGAAGGACCAACGGTCTATTTAATAATAACATAATCAAATCTTCTGGTATGCAAGAACATTTTGAGTTCATTCTGTTCCTGACATGTTATGGTTTAAATTTTTGTTGATCATGATAAAAAAAAACAACCCTGTCTGCTGTTTATTTTTAGAGATTTACTGTAAGCAGATTTAAAACATAGAAAGTCTAAATTCAGCTATGATTCGGCCTCCAGTCAGGCAGTAAAAACAGTTTCACAATAACATTCTTAGAAAACCACTAATAATCCACTTCAGGGTTTGATACTCTTTTTTTCCCCCAACAGGGAAGTCAGGAGAAAGAGTTAATTCTCACACTCATCTATAGTTCCATTGATGCAAACAGAGAAATTTTCAGTTTCATTGTGTGTCTACTACTTTGGTTTTTCATTTTCTGTGTCATAGTTTTACATAAATCTGAAAGATCTTATCATGTGCACACATGAATGCATAAATATACGTAAGTCTGTCTGTGAGTCAGACCTGCAGTTAATACAAGATGTTTTGGTTCAAAACTAAAACATCTTGGACAAGAGATGTCCAAATTCCCTTGAATTTAGGGAACTAAAATGTGAGGTTGTTGGAACATAAAGTAAAAACTAATATGCAATGAAGAGATAAATTATAACAATCTTGTATAAATACAGCTCCAATTAACCCCACACGTGATTTTAAGGCAGTTTATAGTACAAGGAGATCAAATTTCAGTTCAAATTACATAGAATCGCTATAATAAAGCGTTCAATAATTTCATTTTATGCATTTCACACCAAATACATGAACAGATTCAGACCCAAATACATAAAATCCAGTTTAATCCAAACTATGATCCAGGTGATCATGTGAAACCAATTATCTGTCAATTGCCGAACTAATTGTGCCAAGTTGTTCAATTTCTAGCAATTCCTCAACCGGAGTAAGCATGTGGGGACAGAGGAGAGCATCAACTGCCTTTTAACGTAAAGCAAAGCTCAACATGACTACGGGGATTCAGAGGACAGAAAAGTAGCAGTACCAGTTCAAGATGACCTTATATGAGAAATAAAACGAAGACTACACAAAGTTAAAAGCAGCATAAGCTCCAGGAAAGACTCAATTTAGGAACGAGATACTGCTAAACCCAGCAAACTATGCTTTGGTAGAAAAAAATCAAGGGAAGCAAAATCTCTATCAGTGGTTTCATCTGAAAGAGACACAGTTAAACAAACGTATTGAGCAAGGAGTTATTTCACGTTGGAAAGATAAAAACAAGGAGAGTACAGAAAGTTAGTGGCCGCAGCAGCAGGGAAAGGGAAATAACTGATTGCAGAAATACTGACCCAGGTGTGTTTTTATAGAAAGGAAAATAAAGAAGGATCCCACATTCAACCGCATCAATACCTCTGACAATACTTCTAAGAAAAAGATAGTTAAACACAAAAACACTGAGCCAGGACTACTTTCTTTGGAAAATAAGCTCTGTAAATAGTTTATTCTACTAAAAAGTCATAATTTAAAAGAAATGTACTAAACTGGGAGTACTTTATAGAAGAAAGAAATACAAAGAGAGTATATCAAGACAATGTTTTAATCTGGGAAAGAAACACAGCAAAGCACCAAACAAATTGTACTTCCTATGAAAGAAATACAAGAGAGAGAGAGAGTACACAGAGCCAATAGCTCCAATATTTCTGTCAACTGTCCCGTACCAGGAAGAAAAACAGCTGAACAAGCAGATCAAGGTGCATTTCCCATGGAATAGTAAAAGTAATTCACATATTTAGTGCCGAACTTTAGAGAAGTAGCTCTTTCAATGTTTGCTAGGGAAAACAACCACAACTTAACAAGGAGGTTTGGAGAACCTTTTAGTTTCTATTGAAAATAAAAGCAGGAGAATGCCCAACCATCAGCGCTTTCATCTGGGATGCAGCTACTTTCAACGAAAAGAACAGAAAAAGATGGAAAACATCAATGGATGTAAATAACTTACAGTTAACGGAGAGCGGCCGAAGAAAACAAAGTGAGTAAAAAGTACTATGCTGACAGTAAAGCTCTTCCGCCCTGTAATATCTGCAGCGTTGGTGGATCAACACGTTATGTTTCTCACTCTTACAGGACAGGGAGTGCTTGTTGAACTGTTGACAGTAGTATTCCATCTTGTGGGTGGCTTTTATTTATTTACAACAAAGCCCGTCCATCCATGACGGCTCTAATGACAGCGATGTGGGTGATGCTGCGTTGCAGCCATAATCTGAGGCCTGATCCCCCGCAGAGTGAATGGTGTAGAACAGAGCTGTCGAGCTGCTGCTCTGCATTCTGGTCACGGCTCGGACGCACGCAGATCTGTCCTGACCGGCCTGCTATGATTAGCTGACCACGGTGCTGTGGTGTTGCGCCCCATTATCATTAAACGGTGCCAGCCGTGAAGCCATACTCTCCTCCCTGCCTCTCTAATTACACCCCCACTGCTGGGCTCCAAGCAATTACACCTGCCGCCAGGTCGCTTCATTGTCCATTAAGCACAGATAACAGACACATCAACAACAAAAACATTGAGTTACTCATTTTGTGCTCAAGAAATACCAGTTTACTATGCAATGGTGTAAAATGGGAAAGCTACTCTAATTATTAATGCTTATGTTGTTCTTTAGGTCCAGAAGGAAAAGATTATCTGAGCTGTTGTCAGGGCCACTGCTCATTTCTGTGCAGTTTAGGTCTTATTTTGTATAACTGGGAAGCAGATTGTCATCACTTGAAGATAAAAGGCCTTGTTGAAGTGGCTTTCTTAAAGCTACGTGAATTCATCCAGGATTAATAAGAAATGTTAAGCTGTTGTAAGTCTAAGAAACAAACACAGAACCTGTCTCCATGCTGCAGAAGAAAGCTACCAGGATTATAACTATGTCTGATTATTTTCATCCAACTAATGAAATATTCTATAGTTTAAAAATATTTATGATTTAGTAGAGCCAGGATGATTATTGAAAACAACTGTACTGCAGATAGAGGTAATCAGGTCAGCAATAATTGTTGTGAGGAGTTAAAACTGTTTTTCACTCTTAAAATTATAAATGTATAAGATAAGATAGATAAGATAAGATAATACTATCCCTTAAGGGGGTTATATATAATTTTGTTTATATCCAGTTTGGAAAAAAATTAAAAGACCACTTAAGGTTTCTCTGATTTTACTTTTTATAAGTGTATGTTTGAGTAAAATAAACATTGTTTTTTTTATTCTATGAACTACTGACAACATGCACAATCAAAAATTTTGTAGTTTTTTTGCAGAAAATGGGAAATGGTCAAAATAACCAAAAAGATGCAGCACTTTCAGACCTCAAATAATGCAAAGAAAACAAGTTCACATTCATTTAGAAACAACAATACTAATGTTTTAACCCAGAAAGAGTTCAGAAATCAGTCAGTGCAGTGGGTCTTGTTCTGGTTTTTCTATTTTTTTTTTTTACTCATGTATGACAAAGTAAAACAATTGCAGAAAATAAATACTTAATGAATGGTCAGAAGACGGTTGCAATAGCCAATCAGGCTGACCTCACAGGACATAAGACGTGCAAACCTGGAGTGGCGTGTAGTCCTGGAGGTCACGATTGCTGAAGAGCGAGAGTCGAAGCGACAGGAAGGGAGGCAGAGCGAGGTGTTGACTGATGGTCAATTTAGCGAAAACAGGCTGTAGACCTGAAGCATATGGAGAGGAGCTGCTCACAATCTCTAAGAATACAGAGGAGGATTTTGGTTCCAGTTTATTATCACTCTGGGCTGATAAGGGTAAAACCAGGAGAATAATGCAACAGAGAGGCAGGAAAACACAAAAAAGGACATAAAATGAGAGAGGCACAGCCATGATCATTGAGGATATTTTAGAAGAGCATTGCCAGGAACCAACATCAAAAGGCAGAGCCCGGCTACAAACAGATAAGACAAACAGTTAGTCAAAATCTGCATAAGATATTTGCTAGAAATGAACTTACAATACATAAAAATAGCCTCTGCATCGACAGGATCTGTTAGATTCGAAACAGTATGGCCAATAAACAGGCACTAATGAGAAAACCTGTATGTAAGTAGGTTGAAATAAAACAAGCTTAGAAAGCTCCACTGAATCCTATTGCATGACAACCTTGTGAAGATGAAAGCAGTTAAATAAAATTCTCATTTTCACACTCAGACCTTTCAGTAGCAGCAACCTTTAACGCTTAAAGTCCAACAATCAAAGACATGATGTGATTCTGAAACAAAACCCTCACTTCAGGTTAGCTTCTGAGCAGTGAAACGAGGCCAAGAAAACCAAATAAAACTCTTTATGACGTACTGCTTGATAGAAATCTTTTAGAAAAAACACAGACGGCTCACTCTTGTGTTTGCGATCCTGAGCTCCTGAAATGCAAAACTGAAGTGTTGATCCTATTAACGTTTTCCTAAATGCCCATAAAGATAAAGCAAAGGACGGGGGAGGGGGGGAGATGTTTGGTTGTTTGCCTCAGCATAGCTTGCAATAAAATTTTAAATAAATAAATAAACATAAGACAATAAATAACAATTAACACATGTCGTTCAGTATATTGCTAAATATATGGCAATGTACATTTAAAATGCACAGCTCTAGAGACAATGTGTATATATAAAGTATGAAAATAATAATAAATATGATGCAGAAGTCACCTAATAAGACCTTATACAAAATAGATCAAATATTAAGCTGAATGTGTGAAACTGCTGTTTCCTGCAAAGCACAAAATCACAATTCAACTTTAAAGTAGGGAAATAAAAACATTACGATTATTTGGCAACACTTTATTTGAAGGGGTGTGAATAAGACTGACATAACACTGTCATAAACATGACATAACATCTGTCATGAACATGAAGGAGTCTTTATGAATGTTGTCATGAAGTGTCATTCGGTAAATAATGACTTTTAATGCAAAGTTTCTCTAAAAGTTGCATTAATAGTCCATTAAAAATGCCAACTCTGCATTAAATTATAATTTACAAAATCATGCAAAGTTTGCTGGTCCAACTCTCTCCGTGTGTGGCCTTTAGAGAAGAAAACTTCGTATCAACTCTTGGTCCTTTTCTTCCGGCTATCTCTGCTCAAACTCCCCCGTCACCGACTGGCTGTTATCAATGAGAAGACAAAGTATAAAGCATATATTTAGGTTATGCATTTGGTGTGTGTGTGTGTGTGTGTGTGTGTGTGTGTGTGTGTGTGTGTGTGTGTGGTCGCGTCTCTCTTTCTAAAAGCGCGGCTACAGCACCATATCCTCACAAGGTTTCCAGACTTTCCTGGGAGCAGGAGACTCCACATAAATAACACCAAGATTTTGGCTGAGTACATGAAGATAATCAGAGGGCGAAAGGCAAGGGGGAGGGATCTGACACCAGGGGTGGGCGACAGGACAGGAGAGGGAAGTGTTTTTTGCTGATAAAAGAGGGAGAAGGTCGATTGTTCCTGCAGCTTTGGCGATAGCGCTAGAAGTCATTAAGATAAGGAGGATTAGACCCGCCACAGCAGCGTCCCATAGCTGCCACCACCTGAAGGACAGGAGGAGAGTAAAAGACCCCAGTGTGCAGGCGAGGTGCTGCCATTCCAGCTTTCACAGAAAAACTGACTCATTGTAAAGTTTGGGATGATTGAACTTCTTATCATTGTCATTGTAGCTGCACACGAGGGTGAGTCCTTGTAAACGGTGGAGCATTAAACACACGGATTGATGAGGCTGTTTAATTATGTGCTTCTCATCTGTCTCATGTTTCTCAATGATCAATTTGAAGGACTAAATTCTTTCACTTAATCAGTTAATCGTGCAACTTTTAGAGACATTCCTGCTTAATCACAATCAGATGGTTGAATCCCCTCATCAGCTTGATATTCTGCATCTAAAAGTTACTCTAAAGGTCTGGAGTTCGGCACACCTGCAAGGAAGAAAAACAGATTCATATATCATAAAAATGTTTTTTTAAATCACAATTTTAAAGTTTCACTTGAAATTGAATGATTGTATTGGAGGTTTTACACTTATATAATCAAGAATAAACCTATTAGTAAGTACATGAATGTATTTTAATTTAGTACACAAATCAAAATAGGAGCAAGTCAAACAGAAATGAAAGGAGGAAAATGTTAGTTGACTAAAAGTCTGGTCTTATTTTCAGTATCGCTGAATAGTATAATTACTATTATTATAATTATTATTATCAAGTTTTTGTGTATAATTTCCATTTTAAAGCATCTGTGTTGACACCCGTCCACACTGTAAAAATACACAAACCCCACAAAATAAATTTAATTTAATTTAAAGTTTTATTTTAGATTTGAAATTATGGCACTGCAATAACAGATGTATTTATTTTAACGACTTCTACAAGTGGAGGGTCTTTTCTCTGCTTTACAACATAAACATTTGCCAATATTTTGTCTTGGATGCCAGAATCAATAGTAGGCTTTGAAAATAAAAGATCAAGTGACGATAAGTATTTATTTCATCTCACTCTAAGCAAACAGAGAGTAAAAGATACTAATAAACTCTAAGTGGCTTTCATCCCCACTGAAGTGATTTATTTTTCTTTTCGAACATGTCCTTTTCAAATAATTCATCCCACAGGAATCATGCAGTGCCATGCTTGTGTTACGTCTGCAGAGTGAAGGTCCTGGTCACGCTCTGGTCAGCTGTATTTCATCATGTTGCTCCAGCAGACACTTATCTAACACAAGCTGATTCCCAGCACGAAGACGGACACCGGGAAGGATTCCTGGCATGAGGCTTGCCGATGTTAGCCTGGACCTCATTTTAGGGGCTTTTATGCTGGCAGGGTGCTTCATAGCCTGCTCTGCTCTGAGGCCTGTTGCACACAAGCAGTGAATCATCTGAGAGGGAACACACCAGTTAATCAGTGCCTTTGTTTCAGGCTGAGGGAGCACAATGAATGCCACCAAGCTGACACGAAGTGTGTAAGAACAACCAACACTGTCATGTCGCGCAGATCGACGGCCTCAGCAGCCGCCTGTGCTTAATCAGAAAGGCTGCTGCTGCTTCTTCCAAATGCTGAGCCTCTTGATGCCATTGGAAAACTGAACTAAACGATGTAAAGCTGTGGAGGAAACCAATCGGCTTCTCTGTGTGGTTCAACCTGTGGTTCAGATGCAGCTGGTCGTTATGTTGACTGGAAAAAAGAGTTTATGATAAACTGATTCAAACTTTATTTGACAAAATAAAGTTTGCTTATTATAGATTTGAACAGAAAAAAAATCTCGTGAGGTTCCTCAAGGCTCTATTCTCAAACTACTTCTATTTAATATGTACAACTTAATTTGGAGAAGAGAGAAGCTACTATTTTAGTTATCAGTTGTTTTATTACAAATAACAGTTTTTATCTGTCTGTTTACTTTATTTGATCATTTTTTAGTTATCCTCTACTTATTTTATTATTTTTTTGTTCTTTGTTCTGTCATGCTTTTATTTATTTATCTTTTTATTCTTTCTCTCCCTATCAGACTAAATATCAGTGACACTAAGTTAATCAAGCAATATTAGAGAATAGGAAAATCATCATTCAAATGAGAAAATAACTGCAAGATTAAAAGAAAAATGTATATCCTGATATCCTGATTTGTCTTTGTTTTGAGTGTATCCATTTTAATGTTTACCTTCTTGTTTATTTTATTTTTGTTGCTGTTATTTGTTCTGTTAATGTTATATATCAATACTCCTTTTTGCTTTTTTGTTAGTCTGTGATGTTTATTGATCATATGGATCTTTTAATTGTGTCTCCAGTCGTTGAATTTCTGTTTTTAGCCTTTGTTGCACCTGATTTTATAAAGTTGGATTGATTGGACTATTTTTCATTGATTATTTGTTTGATTGGGCTCAAATTTAATTATCAGGTACAAACCATCTCAAACTCCTGGGTTCATGCAGCTCTAGAACCAACTTCCTGAAAACCTGAGAGAGATTGTTGCCTCCTTTAAATCTGGGCATAAAACAATATTGTTTCCTTCAGTTTTCTGATAAAGGCTTTTGTATTTTAGTCGTGTAATGCATGCTTTTATGTACGTCGTTTCCCTAACTTTTCTCTTTTTTTCTGCAACTGAATTTGAATTGCTTGATATCTGAATAGTTCTACACAGTTAAATCCGCTGTGACGTTATTATTATATTTATGAAATATTTCTTTTTGAGAACCAACAGTGGCAAATATTGTCACTTTTCCTTTCAGTGGTTGTCGCAGGCTCGCTGTCAGGTTTTACTGATTCAGCAGCCGCAGCCTCTTAAATACGGCCCATCCAGGTGCATTTTCTTCCCAAACTGTAAATCCCACGTTTGAGAAAAGCCCACAAGTGCCCCGTTGGATTTGGGTTAGGTGAATAAAAGAGCAAAGTCATTGTTTGGTCAGCTTTGAGGTCTTTGGCAGCTCAGCAAGCAGAAGAGCATGTCATTGCATGTGAGGGAACAGCATGAAATTGTTAGATTGAATCCTCATAAATGCAGTTTGACTTGGTGTGAGTTGTCACAATATATAAAAAGCTTATTTTGAACCAAAAAACTATATAATATAATTTTATATTAAAATATAAATCTTATTTTTGTCAAATAATGAAATATTAGGTACATATTGACTCAATATAAGGTGCAGATTCAGTTCAAATGGGGGATAAAGGGTATGAAGAACTTTTAAGAATCTGATTATAATCTGATAATAGCACTAAAAACAGGATAAATACAGTTTTATTTTCTCCTAAATAGAAGAAAAGTGGTGTTTTTGAGCTTCTTTTCATCACCAGCCTCTTTGCTCCTACAGAAAGTTCAATTCCTGCTTGGTTTGAGTTTCATGAACCCAGCGGCTTTGAGATTTCTCTTCTTCTGTAAGCAGCTTCGTCGTTCATAAGCATCAAACCCAACTCTGCAGTGTCACAGGTGAACCTGGAATAGCAGACTGGGACTGTGAAATAAACTCCCTTGTGTACAATGAGCGCGGTAATGGACACGCAGTTTACACAACCCTCTGGGGTCCAAGCATATGGGTTTAAATGTTTCCTGACTTCAACTTCAGATAGCCTCTATAAATAAAAAAGAAATCAGGTTAACACAAACACCAGTATTACTCAACATCCAGGTGAAAATGCCTCTCACCCAGTTTAGATGGAAGAAACCTCAAAGCTCTGCTGAATATTACAAACTCTCTTTCTGTTCTACAGAGCTGCTAAAACCTGTTCATTGCCTATTTAAATCTTTCAGATCATCAAAGAAGAGGTTATCTAATCAGTAACACACTGAGTAAAGGCTGATTTTGTTTATTAAAGGGAGGAGTTGGGTAGTACATTCACTCAATTATATTTACTTCAGTATTTTTACTACACTGTACGTTTTATTTTTACTTGAGTAATTTTATTTTAAAGTATTTCTACTATTACAAGTAAAACTTCTGGATTCTTCACTAAATGAAGAACAAGCATGTTTTAACCAAAAATTCACCGGACACCTGCAGTTTTGTTAACGTTTCAAAAGTTCAAGAAACTGATTTGGAAAAAAAATATTTTGTCTGATTTTATTTTTTGTTGTTTGTATGAATTATTGTCATTTTTGTCTTTAAAATACCAAAACTTCCACTTAGCTTTATATTTTGGTCCGTCTGATGATGTAATTTTTAGATATTAAATGATTGATAATTTGACTTTTTCCCAAATGTTATGCCATCATCAAAAATATTTGATTCTTTCATGCATATTTGAAAAATCTTTGGATTTCCTGTGGCATCCATCATAACTGTTGTGATGATGTGCTGAAGGCGGAGTGTTGGAAAGAGTAGAAGCTTCTTAAAGAGACAGAGGCCCAATTTCAAGGCATCATATTTCAATGTCATGTTTGATATATAGCATTTTTATAACAACTGCAGGTGACGTAGTTGCCACTAGGTGGCTCTTTAAAATAGTTTTTCTTTTGTTTTAGTAGCATAACTTCAATGTTAAAAAGCAAATAATACTAAAAAAGAAGCTTTTTTTTCAATCTAAGCTTTATGTTTCAATTTCATTAGAGTCCGAGATATTTTGAAAAATAATCTGAACTTTGTCTTGATGTGACTCAAAGGCTAAATCAGTTCTGATGTTCATAATTAAAGGAATAAAACAGTAAAAATAAATATTACGTTAGCATTTTTACTGTCAGAGTAATAATTTAATTGATTAATTGTGAAAAACAAGGTGGTGGTGAAAATATACTGTCTTTATCTCTACACTATGCACAGCTTTTATACACATCTAATATAATTGTGTAGGTAGTTATACTTATTAGTGCAAATTTCTCATGTAAGAAAATAACCACAGTCACAGTTTGGTCCTTTAAGCCTCATTTCACATCTTGGTATAATTTTTATGACTTGTTTTTTGGACAAACTCATAATCTTTGATCCTTCATTAACAACTTCCAGACCTTTCTCTTTCTACTCTGACATTTTCTGAGCTGACATTCACGTTTTCTGCCTCCTGCTTTTAGCAAAGTTGCGCAGCCTTCTCCATCAAATACATACAGTAGCATTCATCAACAGTAGCCTAATTAAAAAGCTTTCAAGCCTGTTTTTCGAATCCACTAATCACCAAGACAGTCCCGTAATCGTTAATAGCCTGTATGAACAGAGACGGCCCAACAGCAAATAAATCTCTGACAATTGAAGTCGAGGTTCTCCACTTAAAGGTAATTAGACTCCTTTAAAACGGAGTATATTGGGTGCTCTCAAGTAATATCTAGATGGGAAACGGCAGCTAATGAAGGATTGGATGGCAGCGAAGCAACATGTTTGAAGTTCGATAAAGATCAGGACAAAATGGTGCAGAGGAAACATTATTATGAAGCTGGAAGCACAAAACAAGATGGCAAAAAGGAGAAGAGGGAACAAGAGAAACTACATTTATTTGTATTTAAGTTAAAGCTTTAATAACAAGGACTGGATTGACAAACGGTGGATTTTCTGCTGTAAAAGACTGGAAAGATGGAAAAAGTTTCATTTGAAATCTTTACATTTAAAAACAAACAAAATAAATAAAATATTAAATAAATAATGGCTTCATTAAAATTATTTTGAGAGTAATTTAGGTCCATATTACAACAATAAGTGGATGGTGTGTTTTCATTACCTCAGTGCCTGTGGGATGACTTCACAGTCCAGGAGGGAGAAGACAGAGATGACTTAACCAATTTTTATGCTTGATTACATGTTTCTGTCTTGACCTTTTGTGATCTTTGTAAGTAGAGTCATTTCTTACCTCTGCACTCCAGGAAATGACATAAAGATGTGACTCTGGCATTTAAGTCAACGCTGGTAGGCGTTGAAATGTGATACTTTGTGAAATGAAAACCGTCTTGGGTGAAGACGATGCTACAACACGGTTTTTAAGATGAAATAGCTGCTTTGTAAAGAACCAAAGCTGCTTTATATACATTATAGAACACAATTAAACTCTTATTAACCTTTAGAGTTGCAGTTCTAAATTAAACTGTATATAATGCTGAATAAATTTGTCTAAGTGAGGGAGCAGATTCAGTAAAATAATACTGAGGTCCAGATTGGTTTTCTTGGCTCGTTTATGGAACCGACTCTGGCTTCTGCCCATTTTAGCTCCACAGTTTCTCAGATAAGTAAATCTGGGCAGAACATCAATGTTTGGTTTTTCACTTTGGATTTGAAGAACTCAGCAAATTTTAGGATAAAGAGTCATCAGGAGGTGCTGATCAACCAATCAGAAGAAGGCATGGACAACACTACAGATGTATTACATGACATTCATTAATGCCATTGTTTTTCCCAACCACATTATTGACTAGAGTCCAAAAACGTCAACGCTATCATGCAGCTTCCTGCCTGAAGCTGCATTATTCTTTGGCTTTTAACTCCAGTGAAATTTAATTTTAACTAGTTTTGTTTATTTGTTTATTTTAGAGAAGAAAAGAAAAAAAGAAAAGAAAAGAAAAGAGAAGGAAAGAAAAGGAAAGAAAGGAAAAGAAAAGAAAAGAAAAGAAAAAAAAGAAAAGAAAAGAAAAGAAAAGAAAAAAAGAAAAGAAAAGAAAAGAAAAGAAAAGAAAAGAAAAAATAAGGATAGAAAATACTTTACTGAGCCCCTGGGAAGGGCAGAGGGGGGATTGTGTTTGTCCCAGCACACAATAAAAATTAAAATAAGTAAGTGAATAAAAAATAAAGTAATAATAATACTAATAAGAAAAATGTACAAGAATAAATACATTTTGTAAATTTGCATTATGTTTGTATATTTGTAACTTGAAGATTTGTCCAGCACTTTGTTTCAACTGAGTATGTTTTAAATACTTTACAAACAGATGTTCAAAGCCCAACACATTAACTAATGCTTATTAATAATAAACTAATGGTTATTAGTTAATTAATAATAACTTAATTGCAGACACTGACAGTCATTCAGGAAAACTTATTTTCTGACTACATTTGTGTAAAAGATCATAAAAGCAGATTCAGACCTGCGTGGGATAATAAGGTGAAGACTTGTTAAAGGTAATGTGAGGAAACCTGTTAAAATGAGGTTAAAGGTCACATCTGTACATTCTGTGAACTATCCAGAAGTCATTTTCTTCATAGTTTAATACAATTCCCATTTCTGAAAACATTTAACTCCTCAATGTATGTCGCCCTTTCTGCGAATTCAAGTTGAAATGTTGAAATAATTAAACGCCAGTGTAGACACAATAAATACAAGAGAGGAAGCATTCTCTCTGCCTCATGGAATCCATGAATAAATTATTAACTCAGCGGCAAATCCTGACTCCCCGGTGGGTTCCAGTCCATCAGTTTTGTTAAATGACTGCAGCTTCTCCACTTCCAACATCTCAGAGAGATTCCTCTCTGCTGTATGTTCTGTTTGATCAAGATCAAGTTCTCCCAGTCTTTGCTCTTTAAAGCGCCTGAGGGAGCGACCATGTGCAAAGCATCTGTCAGTTTTTCTACGTTAGCAGCTAATTGGTTTGGTTAATCAGCCTTGAAATGGGGCTTCTGAATCAATAAGGCAAGGCCAGAGTTCACACCCGATCTCCTCGAAGACCAGCTGGATGAGAACGCCACCCAAAATAAAGCGCTCTCGCCCCTCTGTGTTCAGTTTATGAGGATGCTTGTCTTTCCTTTCTGGAAGATTTTTCTGCTCTGCAGCTGCAGACACTCCACAGCAAGAAGAGGAACTGACGCTCACAGCATCCTGTTGACCCCTCGCATATCATAACCGCCTAACGTGCACCTCCTTTATGTTTGTCCTTATCACAGTCATGTAATCACAACCAATCCAGTCCTATCACCTCCCATCTTCCTCCTCCTCCTCCTCCTCCTCCTCCTCCTCCTCCTC